>NC_060190.1:80794615-80899615 GCF_021184085.1 Oncorhynchus gorbuscha
GCTGTCATTATCTATGTCATTGATCATTACCTCGGTCATTACCTCTGAAACAAGTCATTACATATGTCATTATCTATGTCATTGGTCATTACCACTGTTGTTATCTATATCATTAGCCATTACCTCTGTCATTGTCTGTCATTATCTATGTCATTGGTCATTACCACTGTTGTTATCTATATCATTAGCCATTACCTCTGTCATTGTCTGTCATTATCTATGTTGTTGGTCATTACCTCTGGTATTACCTCTGTCATTGTCTATGTCATTGGTCATTATATATGTCATTGGTCATTACCTCTGTTATGATCTATTTCATTAGTCATTACATCTGGCATTACCTCTGTCATTATCTATGTTATTAGTCATTACCTCTGTCATGACATCTGTCATTTCCTCCGTCATTATCTCTGTTATTAGTCATGATCTATGTCATTAGTCACTACCTATGTCATTACCTATGTCACTGGTCATACTTCTGTCATTACCTCTGTCACTATCTATGTCATTACATCTGCCATTAGTCATTATCCCTGTCTCAATCTCTGTCATTAGTCATGAACTATGTCATTATCTCTGTCAATAGTCATTATCCCTGTCTCAATCTCTGTCATTAGTCATGATCTATGTCATTATCTCTGTTATATTTGTTGCTTTTGAAAATGTTGATGTATACTGAACAAAAATATAAACGCAACATGTAAAGTGTTGGTCCCGTGTTTCACGAGCTGAAATAAAAAGAAACCCAGAAATGTTTGATACAAAACGCTTATTTATCTAAAAACGTTTGCAGAAATGTGTTGACATTCCTGTTAGTGTGAATGTTCTCCTTTGCCATGATAATCCATCCACCTGACAGGTGTGGCATATCGAGAAGCTGATTAAACAGCATTATCATTACACAGGTGCACCTTGTGCTGGGGAATATAAAAGGCCACTCTAAAATGTGCAGTTTTGTCATACAACACAGGAAAACACTCATTCTGATTGGCTGGGCCTGGATCACCCATGGTTACACCACTGCCCCGTCATGTGAAATCCATAGATTAGGGCCTAATGAATTCATTTCAATTGACCTATTGACCTATTTCCTTGTATAAACTGCAACTCAGTAAAATACTGTGAAAGTGTCTACGAGCGTCTAGTTCAATGATTGTGTAAATGGTTTCAGTAGTGGAGAGGGTGTAAGATCATATGGTAAAAGTTACATTTCCTGAAGAAAATGTGTCACGTTACAATAGTCCACTTAGGGTTTAATATCCAACTGACCAGGAGGTGGCAGTGTAGTCCAGACAGACTCTTCACGTTCTCCCATACACCCAGAGAAGAAAGCATCTCTCTCTCTCTGTCTCTCTCTCTCTCTCTCTCTCTCTCTCTCTCTCTTCCTCTCTCTCTCTCTCTCTCTCTCTTCTCTCTCTCTCTCTCTCTCTCTCTCTCTCTCTCTCTCTCTCTCTCTGTCTCTCTCTCTCTCTCTCTCTGTCTCTCTGTCTCTCTCTGTCTCTCTCTCTCTCTCTCTCTCTCTCTCTCTCTCTCTCTCTCTCTCTCTCTCTCTCTCTCTCTCTGCTCTCTGCTGATAAAGCTTTCAGTACAGCACATCAAAGGATTCTGTTATATTCAGTTTTCATGTGACACGCTTTTAAGAGTATTTTATTTGACATTAAAACACTGATAGAATAAGTACAGGGGAAACTGTGGAACTATAGAATAATGTGGTAGAACCCTATAATTAGAATGAGAATAGATTCCATGGGTTCTATTGGGTAGAATCAAGAGACTCACCGCACTACAGCACAGACAGCGATGTTGAGAGGCTGACTGCGGGTTGCTATAGAAACTCTCCTCTCTCTGCTACGTTCTGTTCTCACTCACTCACCTCTCCCGAACAGACGGAACTATTTCTTAGCTCAATTCTGCACGGTAGTTACTGCTAATTACCTAGTAATTACGTGGTTATGACCATACTCTTATCCCGAAAAACAAAAACAAATAAAAAAAGTAATGTAATGTATGAAATGATTTTCATAGTGAAGCTGTAAATGCAGGTCAGTGTGGTAGTTGGTCAGTTGTCTGTCGATGTCTGTATAAGCCCTAGTTCAAACACCTCTCTGTTGACGCACAAAATACCTCACTTTCTGTTTAGAAGAGCGTGTTGCCTCGTCTGACTTTTGACAATATTTCGGCGTGACTCACACCTCCGTTTCAAGCAGAGCCGTTCTTACTGTCGGGAGAAATGGTCACGCATATTAATATATGTTAATATATGTTAAACACATGTAAATAAAGTTTGCTTTGTCACGCCCACAACGGAAGCACAAACACAGTCTCAGATTTGCAGGTGAAGAACTTCCGTGGTTGAGGTGTTAAGCCTGATTTTGACCTAAAACCAAGGAGGAAGTCTGTGGTGTCGAGACACGCACACACGCACACACACACACACACACACACACACACACACACACACACACACACACACACACACACACACACACACACACACACACACACACACACACACACACACACACACACACACACACACACACACACACACACACACACGGAGAAAGCTGTTAAGCCTGATTTTGACCTAACACACACACACACACACACACACACACACACACACACACACACACACACACACACACACACACACACACACACACACACACACACACACACACACACACACACACACACACACACACACACACACACACACACACACACACAACCAAGGAGGAAGTCTGTGGTGTCGAGTCACACACACACACACACACACACACACACACACACACACACACACACACACACACACACACACACACACACACACACACACACACACACACACACACACACACACACACACACACACACACACACACACACACACACACACACACACACACACGGAGAAAGCTGTTATGCCTGATTTTGACCCAAAACCAAGGAGGAAGTCTGTGGTGTCGACACACACACACACACACACACACACACACACACACACACACACACACACACACACACACACACACACACACACACACACACACACACACACACACACACACACACACACACACACACACACACACACACACACACACACACACACACACACACACACACGTACCAGGGTCTCTGTTAGCCCTCTGTTTAGTGTGAATCCATTCTCCTGGCCTGGTTACCATAGTAACTGCAGAGTAGGGACGGGAAGGGGGAAGAGGGAAGAGGGAGAAGAAGGAGAGTAGGGAATCTAGTCTATAATGAAAGAATATAGTTTAGAGACCTTGTGGAAAACCTTGGAGGAAATATGATATATATATATATATATATATATATAATTAAAAGAGGGGGTACCTGCTCTATTTTAACCCTCTAGAGAGGGGGTACCTGCTCTCTTCTAACCCTCTAGAGAGGGGGTAACTGATCTATTTTAACCCTCTAGAGAGGGGGTAATTGATCTCTTTTAACCCTCTAGAGAGGGGGTAACTGCTCTATTTCAACCCTCTAGAGAGGGGGTAACTGCTCTCGTTCAACCCTCTAGAGAGGGGGTAACTGCTCTCGTTTAACCCTCTAGAGAGGGGGTACCTGCTCTATTTTAACCCTCTAGAGAGGGAGTAACTGATCTCTTCTAACCCTCTAGAGAGGGGGTAACTGCTCTCGTTCAACCCTCTAGAGAGGGAGTAACTGATCTCTTCTAACCCTCTAGAGAGGGGGTAACTGTTCTCTTTTAGGCACTGTCATAGGATGCCACCTTTCCAACAAATCAAATCAAATCAAATCAAATTTTATTTGTCACATACACATGGTTAGCAGATGTTAATGCGAGTGTAGCGAAATGCTTGTGCTTCTAGTTCCGACAATGCAGTGATAACCAACAAGTAATCTAACTAACAATTCCAAAACTACTGTCTTATACACAGTGTAAGGGGATAAGGAACATGTACATAAGGTCAAATTTCTGCTCTGCTAGACCTGCCCAGTTAACTGTAAGTGATGTTATTGTGAAGTAGAAACGTCTAGGATCAACAAGCCAGGAAGTGGTAGGCCACACAAACTCACAGAACGGGACCGCCGAGTCCTGAAGCACATTGCAACACTCACTACCGAGTTCCAAACTGCCTCTTGTAGCAACATCAGCACAATAATTGTTCGTAGGGAGCTTCATGAAATGGGTTTCCATGGCCGAGCAGCTGCACACAAGCTTAAGATCACCATGTGCAATGCCAAGCGTCGGCTGGAGTGATGTAAAGCGCTACTACTCCCTTCATCTAGATCTTGTACTCTGCATGTCTATGGACTCTGGGCAGTGGAAATTCTTCCCAGTATCAAATTTGAGACACTACCTTTAACTCTCACAGTATCTGTTCTCTGGAGTGATGAATGATGACTGCTGGAGCACGTGCTACGGGTGGGTGTTGTTATCAAATGAGCTGAGGTAAGGTGGAGCTTTACCTAGCAAAGACTTATAGATGACCTGGAGCCAGTGGGTCTGGCGACGAATATGTAGCGAGGGCCAGCTGACTAGAGCATACAGGTCGTAGTGGTGGGTAGTATATGGGGCTTTGGTGACAAAACAGATGGCACTGTGATAGACTGCATCCAGTTTTCTGAGTAGAGTGTTGGAGGCTATTTTGTAAATGACATCGCCGAAGTCGAGGATCGGTCAGTTTTACGAGGGTAAGTTTGGCGGCGTGAGTGAAGGAGGCTCTGTTGCGAAATAGGAAGCCAATTCTAGATTTGATTTTGGATTGGAGATGTTTGATATGAGTCTGAAAGGAGAGTTTACAGTCTAGCCAGACACCTAGGTATTTGTAGTTGTCCATATACTGTAGATCAGAACCGTCCAGAGTAGTGATGCTAGTCGGGCGGGCGGGTGCGGGCAGTGAACGGTTGAAAAGCATGTGTGAGGTTTAATGCTGGGAGCCATCCCTCCCAGCGCTTCCACTGCTGCGCACCGCTTAGGCGGTCCTTCTCCTCACCGGTCGTATGGATTGAGTATTGATCTCCTGCCAAACGACTTAATCCCCAGGTTGACTTTTCGCTCATTTAGTTTTAACTAGCTTTTAAGAGCAGTTGGAAGCCATGGAAGGAGTGTTGTATGGCATTGAAGCTTGTTTGGAGGTTTGTTAACACAGTTTCCAAAGAAGCGGATAGTTTTAGAAAGAGAGGGTCCAGATTGTCTAGCCCAGCTGATTTGTACTGGTCCAGGTTATGCAGCTCTTTTAGAAAATCAGCTATCTGGATTTGGGTGAAGGAGAAGCTGGGGAGGCTCGGGCAAGTAGCTGCACCCCCGTGGGTCCTTGTCGAGAGGCACCTATTTACAAGGTACAGATCTGTTGGCCGGGGTTGGGGTAGCCAGGAGGAAACATGAGCAGCCGTAGAGAAATGCTTCTTGTAATTCTCGATTATCATGGATTTATCTGTGGTGACAGTGTTACCTAGCCTCAGTACAGTGGGCAGCTAGGATGAGGTGCTCTTATTCTCCATGGACTTTACAGTGTCCCAGAACTTTTTGGAGTTAGAGCTACAGGATGCAAAAATCTGTTTGAAAAAGCTGGCCTTTGCTTTCCTGACTGACTGTGTATATTGGTTCCTGACTTCCCTGAACAGTTGCATATTGCGGGGGCTATTCGATGCTATTGCAGTCCGCCACAGGATGTGTTTGTGCTGGTCGAGGGCAGACAGGTCTGGAGTGAACCAAGGACTATATCTATTCCTAGTTCTACATTTATCTAGTTACACATTTTTTGAAAGGGGCATACTTATTTAAGATGGTGAGGAAATCACTTTTAATGAATGACCAGGCATCCTCTACTGACGGGATGAGGTCAATATCCTTTCCAGGATACCCGGGCCAGTTCGATTAGAAAGGCCTGCTCGCAGAAGTGTTTTAGGGAGCGTTTGACAGTGATGAGGGGAAATAGGTAAGACAACCACATATCACAGTCACATTTTGCATTACTTAAATTATGTTCAATACTTCGTAAACAAACACAATATTATTATGTGTGCAAAAATGAGCTTTTAGAAATGAGCTTCGTGTCTCTGACAGAGTAGAGATAATCATCCACTTCATATGATATTTTTATATTTATTTATTTATATTTATTTATGCAATACAGCAATTTAGTTTTGGGATGATTTTGTTTAGTTTTTATAATGTTGTAAATATGAGTCCTTTGATTGGATCATGATTTTTGTATTTACATTTTTTCTTTTGAAACACTTGGTTGGTGTCACAGCTTGGTTGGTGTCACAGCTTGGTTGGTGTCACAGCTTGGTTGGTGTCACAGCTTGGTTGGTGTCACAGCTTGGTTGGTGTCACAGCTTGGTTGGTGTCACAGCTTGGTTGGTGTCACAGCTTGGTTGGTGTGCAACACCAGCTGACTGAGAGGGCTCGTTTCTGGGCCCAGCTCTTGGGTTTGAAGTGCTCTAAATGGGAGACTTGAATTTGGACTTGAATTTAATTCAAGTGTAGCCAAAATGTAGCTGATCTTTTTTGTATTTTCATTACCACTGGAAAGAGACCTAATTCTGGCACTCGAGAGCCCCTAATAAATGTATGTCCCGAGTGGCACAGCGGTCTAAGACACTACAGACACCCTGGTTCGAATCCAGGCTTGGCCCAGATCGTCCGGGTTTGGCTGGTGTAGGCTGTCATTGTAAATAAGAATTTGTTTAGACAGCATCAGAGTAATCCTTAGTGAACAGTAACTACAGAGATCAGACATCCATATAGATAGAATCAGAGTTATCCTCAGAGATCAGACATCCATATAGATAACATCAGAGTTATCCTTAGTGAACAGTAACTACAGAGATCAGACATCCATATAGATAGAATCAGAGTTATCCTCAGAGATCAGACATCCATATAGATAACATCAGAGTTATCCTTAGTGAACAGTAACTACAGAGATCAGACATCCATATAGATAGAATCAGAGTTATCCTCAGAGATCAGACATCCATATAGATAACAGAGTTATCCTCAGAGATCAGACATCCATATAGATAACAGAGTTATCCTCAGAGATCAGACATCCATATAGATAACAGAGTTATCCTCAGAGATCAGACATCCATATAGATAACATCAGAGTTATCCTCAGAGATCAGACATCCATATAGATAACATCAGAGTTATCCTCAGAGATCAGACATCCATATAGATAACAGAGTTATCCTCAGAGATCAGACATCCATATAGATAACATCAGAGTTATCCTCAGAGATCAGACATCCATATAGATAGAATCAGAGTTATCCTCAGAGATCAGACAAATCAAATCAAATCAAATCAAATCAAATTTTATTTTATTTGTCACATACACATGGTTAGCAGATGTTAATGTGAGTGTAGCGAAATGCTTGTGCTTCTAGTTCCGACAATGCAGTGATAACCAACAAGTAATCTAACTAACAATTCCAAAACTACTGTCTTATACACAGTGTAAGGGGATAAGGAACATGTACATAAGGATATATGAATGAGTGATGGTACAGAGCAGCATACAGTAGATGGTATCGAGTACAGTATATACATATGAGATGAGTGTGTAGACAAAGTAAACAAAGTGGCATAGTTAAAGTGGCTAGTGATACATGTGTTACATAAGGATGCAGTCGATGTTGTAGAGTACAGTATATACATATGTATATGAGATTAATAATGTAGGGTAAGTAACATTATATAAGGTAGCATTGTTTAAAGTGGCTAGTGATATATTTACATCATTTCCCATCAATTCCCATTATTAAAATGGCTGGAGTTGGGTCAGTGTCAATGACAGTGTGTTGGCAGCAGCCACTCAATGTTAGTGGTGGCTATTTAACAGTCTGATGGCCTTGAGATAGAAGCTGTTTTTCAGTCTCTCGGTCCCAGCTTTGATGCACCTGTACTGACCTCGCCTTCTGGATGATAGCGGGGTGAACAGGCAGTGGTTCGGGTGGTTGATGTCCTTGATGATCTTTATGGCCTTCCTGTAACAACGGGTGGTGTAGGTGTCCTGGAGGGCAGGTAGTTTGCCCCGGTGATGCGTTGTGCAGTCCTCACTACCCTCTGGAGAGCCTTACGGTTGAGGGCGGAGCAGTTGCCGTACCAGGCGGTGATACAGCCCGCCAGGATGCTCTCGATTGTGCATCTGTAGAAGTTTGTGAGTGCTTTTGGTGACAAGCCAAATTTCTTCAGCCTCCTGAGGTTGAATAGCGCTGCTGCGCCTTCTTCACGACGCTGTCAGTGTGAGTGGACCAATTCAGTTTGTCTGTGATGTGTATGCCGAGGAACTTAAAACTAGCTACCCTCTCCACTACTGTTCCATCGATGTGGATAGGGGGGTGTTCCCTCTGCTGTTTCCTGAAGTCCACAATCATCTCCTTAGTTTTGTTGACGTTGAGTGTGAGGTTATTTTCCCGACACCACACTCCAAGGGCCCTCACCTCCTCCCTGTAGGCCGTCTCGTCGTTGTTGGTAATCAAGCCTACCACTGTTGTGTCGTCCGCAAACTTGATGATTGAGTTGGAGGCGTGCGTGGCCACGCAGTCGTGGGTGAACAGGGAGTACAGGAGAGGGCTCAGAACGCACCCTTGTGGGGCCCCCGTGTTGAGGATCAGCGGGGAGGAGATGTTGTTGCCTACCCTCACCACCTGGGGCGGCCCGTCAGGAAGTCCAGTACCCAGTTGCACAGGGCGGGGTCGAGACCCAGGGTCTCGAGCTTGATGACGAGCTTGGAGGGTACTATGGTGTTGAATGCCGAGCTGTAGTCGATGAACAGCATTCTCACATAGGTATTCCTCTTGTCCAGGTGGGTTAGGGCAGTGTGCAGTGTGGTTGAGATTGCATCGTCTGTGGACCTATTTGGGCGGTAAGCAAATTGGAGTGGGTCTAGGGTGTCAGGTAGGGTGGAGGTGATATGGTCCTTGACTAGTCTCTCAAAGCACTTCATGATGACGGAAGTGAGTGCTACGGGCGGTAGTCGTTTAGCTCAGTTACCTTAGCTTTCTTGGGAACAGGAACAATGGTGGCCCTCTTGAAGCATGTGGGAACAGCAGACTGGTATAGGGATTGATTGAATATGTCCGTAAACACACCGGCCAGCTGGTCTGCGCATGCTCGGAGGGCGCGGCTGGGGATGCCGTCTGGGCCTGCAGCCTTGCGAGGGTTAACACGTTTAAATGTCTTAATCACCTCGGCTGCAGTGAAGGAGAGACTGCATGTTTCCGTTGCAGGCCGTGTCAGTGGCACTGTATTGTCCTCAAAGCAGGCAAAAAGTTATTTAGTCTGCCTGGGAGCAAGACATCCTGGTCCGTGACTGGGCTGGATTTCATCTTGTAGTCCGTGATTGACTGTAGACCCTGCCACATGCCTCTTGTGTCTGAGCCATTGAATTGAGATTCCACTTTGTCTCTGTACTGACGCTTAGCTTGTTTGATAGCCTTACGGAGGGAATAGCTGCACTGTTTGTATTCAGTCATGTTGCCAGACACCTTGCCCTGATTAAAAGCAGTGGTTCGCGCTTTCAGTTTCACGCGAATGCTGCCATCAATCCACGGTTTCTGGTTAGGGAATGTTTTTATCGTTGCTATGGGAACGACATCTTCGACGCACGTTCTAATGAACTCGCACACCGAATCAGCGTATTCGTCAATATTCCCATCTGACGCAATACGAAACATGTCCCAGTCCACGTGATGGAAGCAGTCTTGGAGTGTAGAGTCAGCTTGGTCTGACCAGCGTTGGACAGACCTCAGCGTGGGAGCCTCTTGTTTTAATTTCTGCCTGTAGGCAGGGATCAGCAAAATGGAGTCGTGGTCTACATCCATATAGATAACATCAGAGTTATCCTCAGAGATCAGACATCCATATAGATAACATCAGAGTTATCCTCAGAGATCAGACATCCATATAGATAACAGAGTTATCCTCAGAGATCAGACATCCATATAGATAACAGAGTTATCCTCAGAGATCAGACATCCATATAGATAACATCAGAGTTATCCTCAGAGATCAGACATCCATATAGATAACAGAGTTATCCTCAGAGATCAGACATCCATATAGATAACAGAGTTATCCTCAGAGATCAGACATCCATATAGATAACATCAGAGTTATCCTTAATGAACATCTTTCCCATAAACCCAGAACTTCACAGATTTTCACTGTAAAGGGTTTAAAGACTGTTTCCCATGCTTGTTCAATGAACCATAAACAATTAATGAACATGCACCTGTGGAACGGTCGTTTAGACACTAATAGATTACAGACATTAGGCAATTAAGGTCACAGTTATGAGAAGTTACGACACTAAAGAGGCCTTTCTACTGACTCTGAAAAACACCAAAAGAAAGATGCCCAGGGTCCCTGCTCATCTGGGTGAACGTGCCTTATCCATGCTGCAAGGAGGCATGAGGACTGCAGATGTGACCAGGGCAATACATTGCAATGTCTGTACTGTGAGACGCCGAAGACAGCGCTACAGGGAGACAGGACAGACAGCTGATCGTCCTCACAGTGGTAGACCACGTGTAACAAGACCTGCACAGGATCGGTACGGGGCGGCAGGGTAGCCTAGTGGTTAGAGTGTTAGACTAGTAATCGGAAGGTTGCAAGTTCAAACCCCCGAGCTGACATGGTACAAATCTGTCGTTCTGCCCCTGAACAGGCAGTTAACCCACTGTTCCTAGGCCGTCATTGAAAATAAGAATTTGTTCTTAACTGACTTGCCTCGTTAAATAAAGGTAAAATAAAAAATAAACAAAAACGTCTGAACATCACACCTGAGGGACAGGTACAGGATAGCAACAACAACTACCAGAGTTACACCAGGAACGCACAATCCCTCCATCAGTACTCAGACTGTCCGCAATAGGCTGAGAGGACCTGTTATAATGCAGGTCCTCACCAGACATCACCGGCAACAATGTCGCCTATGGACACAAACCCATCGTTGCTGGACCAGACAGGACTGGCAAAAAGTGCTCTTCACTGACGAGTCGCGGTTTTGTCTCACCAGGGGTGATGGTCGGATTCGTTTTTATCGTCGAAGGAATGAGCGTTACACTGAGGCCTGTACTCTGGAGAGGGATCGATTTGGAGGTGGAGGGTCCGTCATGGTCTGGGGCGGTGTGTCACAGCATCATCGGACTGAGCTTGTTGTCATTGCAGGCAATCTCAACGCTGTGCGTTACAGGGAAGACATCCTCCTCCCTCATGTGTAGCCTTCCTGCAGGCTCATCCTGACATGACCCTAAAGCATGACAATGCCACCAGCCATACTGCTCGTTCTGTGTGGGATTTTCTGCAAGACAGGAATGTCAGTCTTCTACCATGGCCAGCGAAGAGCCCAGATCTCAATTCTATTGAGCACGTCTGGGTCCTGTTGGATCGCATGGTGAGGGCTAGGGCCATTCCCCCCAGAAATGTCCGGAAAGTTGCAGGTGCCTTGGTGGAAGAGTGGGATAACATCTCACAGCAAGAACTAGCAAATCTGGTGAAGTCCATGAGGAGGAGATGCACCTCAGTACTTAATGCAGCTGGTGGCCACACCAGATACTGACTGTTACTTTTGATTGTGACCCCCCCCCCCCCTTTGCTCAGGGACACATTATTCCATTTCTGTTAGTCACATGTCTGTGTAACTTGTTCAGTTTATGTCTCAGTTTTTGAATCTTGGTATGTTCATACAAATATTTACACATGTTAAGTTTTCTGAAAAGAAATGCCGTTGACAGTGAGAGGACGTTTCTTTTTTTGCTGAGTTTAGTTTCACAAACATGGGTTCTATGTAGCATTATTCTGTCATAAAAGTCAGTCCTCAGGATAGTGTAACGGAGATAGACATTTTGGCCCCTCAGGAAATTGTCCTTTTATCCTGGACCATTTTCCACTCAGCTCCACAGAACATATAATTTGTGCCGAGCCTACAGCTAAGTGTCTCTCATGCAATGGTTGACAGTGACGGTACACTCCTCTTTTCAGTAGTTGATAGTGACAGTACACTCCTCTTTTCAGTAGTTGATAGTGACAGTACACTCCTCTTTTCAGTAGTTGATAGTGACAGTACACTCCTCTTTTCAGTAGTTGATAGTGACAGTACACTCCTCTTTTCAGTAGTTGATAGTGACGGTACACCCCTCTTTTCAGTAGTTGATAGTGACAGTACACCCCTCTTTTCAGTAGTTGATAGTGACAGTACACTCCTCTTTTCAGTAGTTGATAGTGACAGTACACTCCTCTTTTCAGTAGTTGATAGTGACAGTACACTCCTCTTTTCAGTAGTTGATAGTGACAGTACACTCCTCTTTTCAGTAGTTGATAGTGACGTGGTTGATACCCCTCTTTTCAGTAGTTGATAGTGACAGTACACTCCTCTTTTCAGTAGTTGATAGTGACAGTACACTCCTCTTTTCAGTGGTTGATAGTGACAGTACACTCCTCTTTTCAGTAGTTGATAGTGACAGTACACTCCTCAGTAGTTTAGTGACAGTGGTTGATAGTGACAGTACACTCCTCTTTTCAGTAGTTGATAGTGACAGTACAGTACACTCCTCTTTTCAGTGGTTGATAGTGACAGTACACTCAGTGGTTGATAGTGACTCTTTTTCAGTAGTTGATAGTGACAGTACACTCCTCAGTTTGATCAGTAGTTGATAGTGACAGTACACTCCTCTTTTCAGTAGTTGATAGTGACAGTACACTCCTCTTTTCAGTAGTTGATAGTGACGTGGTACACCCCAGTGGTTGATAGTGACAGTACACTCTTTTCAGTAGTTGATAGTGACAGTACACTCCTCTTTTCAGTAGTTGACAGTGACAGTACACTCCTCTTTTCAGTGGTTGATAGTGACAGTACACTCCTCTTTTCAGTGGTTGATAGTGACAGTACACTCCTCTTTTCAGTGGTTGATAGTGACAGTACACCCCTCTTTTCAGTGGTTGATAGTGACAGTACACTCCTCTTTTCAGTGGTTGATAGTGACAGTACACTCCTCTTTTCAGTGGTTGATAGTGACAGTACACTCCTCTTTTCAGTAGTTGATAGTGACAGTACACTCCTCTTTTCAGTGGTTGATAGTGACAGTACACTCCTCTTTTCAGTAGTTGATAGTGACAGTACACTCCTCTTTTCAGTGGTTGATAGTGACAGTACACTCCTCTTTAGTGAGTAGTTGATAGTGACAGTACACTGATAGTGACCTCTTTTCAGTAGTTGATAGTGACAGTACACTCCTCTTTTCAGTAGTTGATAGTGACGGTACACTCCTCTTTTCAGTGGTTGATAGTGACAGTACACTCCTCTTTTCAGTAGTTGATAGTGACAGTACACTCCTCTTTTCAGTGGTTGATAGTGACAGTACACTCCTATTTTCAGTAGTTGATAGTGACAGTACACTCCTCTTTTCAGTGGTTGATAGTGACAGTACACCCCTCTTTTCAGTGGTTGATAGTGACAGTACACTCCTCTTTTCAGTAGTTGATAGTGACAGTACACTCCTCTTTTCAGTGGTTAACCAGAAGATTATATTATTATATTATTATTAGCATATCGGGCAAATAGGTCAAATAGGTCAAATAGGTCAAATAGGTCAAATAGGTCAAATAGGTCATATAGGTCATATAGGTCATGTAGGTCATGTAGGTCATATAGGTCATATAGGTCATATAGGTCATATAGGTCATATAGATCATATAGGTCATATAGGTCATATAGGTCATTTAGGTTATATAGGTCATATAGGTCATATAGATCATATAGGTCATTTAGGTTATATAGATCATATAGGTCATATAGGTCATATAGGTCAAATAGGTCATATAGGTCATATAGGTCATAGAGGTCATATAGGTCAAATAGGTCATATAGGTCATATAGGTCAAATAGGTCAAATAGGTCATATAGGTCATATAGGTCAAATAGGTCATATAGGTCATAGAGGTCATATAGGTCATAGAGGTCATATAGGTCAAATAGGTCATATAGGTCATATAGGTCAAATAGGTCAAATAGGTCATATAGGTCATATAGGTCAAATAGGTCATATAGGTCATAGAGGTCATAGAGGTCATATAGGTCAAATAGGTCATATAGGTCATATAGGTCAAATAGGTCAAATAGGTCATATAGGTCATATAGGTCATATAGGTCATATAGGTCATATAGGTCATATAGGTCATATAGGTCAAATAGGTCATATAGGTCAAATAGGTCATATAGGTCATATAGGTCATATAGGTCATATAGGTCATATAGGTCATATAGGTCAAATAGGTCAAATAGGTCATATAGGTCATATAGGTCATATAGGTCAAATAGGTCATATAGGTCATATAGGTCATAGAGGTCATATAGGTCATAGAGGTCATGCCTGAGTCTATTAGTGTTAATAATAATTGAATGAACATGAGTAGGAATGCACCATACTTTATGTACCATTGGAAACAAATAAAAAAAATATATTAATTCAGAGATGTGCCCATCTACATGACTGATGAAATGATCTGGATCTGTGCGTGGCTACCCTGTTCTGAGTTAAAGGCCAACAATATTTATAGCATGCGATGCCCTGGGTGGAATAGGATGCTAATTAAAAACATTTTATGTTGAGGAGTAGGCATTGGTCTGAAGCCGAAAAAAGAAAGAAAATCCACAATGTTGCCGTCCCAGATGCAATAACTTTTTGATTCCCCGGGGGGGGGGGGGGGGGGAGCGCTTGATGCATTTACACAAACTGTTCCCAACCATCAACACCCGGACATAAAATGACTCGTGGTTCAAATCGGATCGAATGATTTCATGCGAGTGAAATCAGGAAAAGCTTAAATCCAATTTCAAAACGTATTTTCGAGACCATCCAGGAGTCAGGGAAACAACCCAATGAAACAGTTCTATGTAACTTATATCTATACCAATTTGTGCCAGCCCTATAGTATCTCAAACCAGCGTGCTCGTTCTGGTAATATCTGATACTTGGTTAAATAATTATGTTCCGGACTCAGATGTGTCTCTGAGTTGGCAGAGGTGATGCGATCGTGTAACGGTCGTCATCGGTGGAAGTAGAGGACAACCCACCCAACTCACGCCACGACCATACTAAAACAAAGCCCTGACCATACTAAAACAAAGCCCCGACCATACTAAAACAAAGCCCGACCATACTAAAACAAAGCCCCGACCATACTAAAACAAAGCCCTGACCATACTAAAACAAAGCCCGACCATACTAAAACAAAGCCCGACCATACTAAAACAAAGCCCCGACCATACTAAAACAAAGCCCCGACCATACTAAAACAAAGCCCCGACCATACTAAAACAAAGCCCGACCATACTAAAACAAAGCCCCGACCATACTAAAACAAAGCCCCGACCATACTAAAACAAAGCCCTGACCATACTAAAACAAAGCCCGACCATACTAAAACAAAGCCCGACCATACTAAAACAAAGCCCTGACCATACTAAAACAAAGCCCGACCATACTAAAACAAAGCCCCGACCATACTAAAACAAAGCCCCGACCATACTAAAACAAAGCCCCGACCATACTAAAACAAAGCCCCGACCATACTAAAACAAAGCCCTGACCATACTAAAACAAAGCCCTGACCATACTAAAACAAAGCCCCGACCATACTAAAACAAAGCCCCGACCATACTAAAACAAAGCCCCGACCATACTAAAACAAAGCCCGACCATACTAAAACAAAGACATAACCATACTAAAACAAAGCCCCGACCATACTAAAACAAAGCCCCGACCATACTAAAACAAAGCCCCGACCATACTAAAACAAAGCCCCGACCATACTAAAACAAAGCCCCGACCATACTAAAACAAAGCCCCGACCATACTAAAACAAAGCCCTGACCATACTAAAACAAAGCCCCGACCATACTAAAACAAAGCCCCGACCATACTAAAACAAAGCCCCGACCATACTAAAACAAAGCCCCGACCATACTAAAACAAAGCCCGACCATACTAAAACAAAGCCCCGACCATACTAAAACAAAGCCCCGACCATACTAAAACAAAGCCCCGACCATACTAAAACAAAGCCCCGACCATACTAAAACAAAGCCCCGACCATACTAAAACAAAGCCCCGACCATACTAAAACAAAGCCCCGACCATACTAAAACAAAGCCCCGACCATACTAAAACAAAGCCCCGACCATACTAAAACAAAGCCCGACCATACTAAAACAAAGCCCCGACCATACTAAAACAAAGCCCCGACCATACTAAAACAAAGCCCCGACCATACTAAAACAAAGCCCCGACCATACTAAAACAAAGCCCCGACCATACTAAAACAAAGCCCCGACCATACTAAAACAAAGCCCCGACCATACTAAAACAAAGCCCGACCATACTAAAACAAAGCCTGACCATACTAAAACAAAGCCCCGACCATACTAAAACAAAGCCCCGACCATACTAAAACAAAGCCCCGACCATACTAAAACAAAGCCCGACCATACTAAAACAAAGCCTGACCATACTAAAACAAAGCCCCGACCATACTAAAACAAAGACATAACCATACTAAAACAAAGCCCGACCATACTAAAACAAAGCCTGACCATACTAAAACAAAGCCCCGACCATACTAAAACAAAGCCCCGACCATACTAAAACAAAGCCCCGACCATACTAAAACAAAGCCCCGACCATACTAAAACAAAGCCCCGACCATACTAAAACAAAGCCCCGACCATACTAAAACAAAGCCCCGACCATACTAAAACAAAGCCCCGACCATACTAAAACAAAGCCCCGACCATACTAAAACAAAGCCCCGACCATACTAAAACAAAGCCCCGACCATACTAAAACAAAGCCCCGACCATACTAAAACAAAGCCCGACCATACTAAAACAAAGCCTGACCATACTAAAACAAAGCCCCGACCATACTAAAACAAAGACATAACCATACTAAAACAAAGCCCGACCATACTAAAACAAAGCCTGACCATACTAAAACAAAGCCCCGACCATACTAAAACAAAGCCCCGACCATACTAAAACAAAGCCCCGACCATACTAAAACAAAGCCCCGACCATACTAAAACAAAGCCCCGACCATACTAAAACAAAGCCCGACCATACTAAAACAAAGCCCGACCATACTAAAACAAAGCCCCGACCATACTAAAACAAAGCCCCGACCATACTAAAACAAAGCCCCGACCATACTAAAACAAAGCCCCGACCATACTAAAACAAAGCCCCGACCATACTAAAACAAAGCCCCAACCATACTAAAACAAAGCCCCGACCATACTAAAACAAAGCCCGACCATACTAAAACAAAGACATAACAAAGGAACTAAGGTCAGAACGCGACAGATAGTTGTATAGGAATGTTTCTGTTTCTCAACCTCAGTCGCTAAGCAATTTGAATGTCTTGTCCTAAATGTGGGCCTTGGCATTAACGCCCAATTTACACTAGTGGGAATTTATCACCCTCCCTCCGCCTCAACATGTGCTCTTAGCCAATTGTATGACTTGCGATCTACTGTAACTATGCCAAATCTGAATTATTCATTTTGGCTGATCATAATCTGGATTGTTCAATGCCAGCTTCTGATAGGCTGAAAGATATCTGCATTGAGCTAAATCTAACTCAGCTGTAAACTGAACTAAACTCGCACCAACTTCAAACACCCTGAAAAATTGACTCTCGAGATTATTTTGACAAACAACTCTCATAAGTATAAAGCCAATGGAAATATAGCTAATTTGTTCAGTGCCCATTGTCTCACTGCCTGCCGAAGAGATGAAAAACGACCTAAATCCTCACATTACTACAAAGACACATTTTAGGAATTTTAATGAGCAACAATTCTTGTCTGATCTGGGATTGTGTGAAGGGGGGGGTTGAGTTAGATATCTCTGACTAGAATCAGGCCCTAAATTGTTTTACTTCATTGTTTAACACTATTGCAGATAAGCTTCGTTCAAGAAACTAAGATTTAAAGGAGAGAGCTAATCCATAGTTCACGCATGAACTATCAGAGGAACTTCAGGAGACAAATGACCTATCAGAGGAACTTCAGGAGACAAATGACCTATCAGAGGAACTTCAGGAGACAAATGACCTATCAGAGGAACTTCAGGAGACAAATGACCTATCAGAGGAACTTCAGGAGACAAATGACCTATCAGAGAACTTCAAGACAAATGACCTATCAGAGGAACTTCAGGAGACAAATGACCTATCAGAGGAACTTCAGGAGACAAATGACCTATCAGAGGAACTTCAGGAGACAAATGACCTATCAGAGGAACTTCAGGAGACAAATGACCTATCAGAGGAACTTCAGGAGACAAATGACCTATCAGAGGAACTTCAGGAGACAAATGACCTATCAGAGGAACTTCAGGAGACAAATGACCTATCAGAGGAACTTCAGGAGACAAATGACCTATCAGAGGAACTTCAGGAGACAAATGACCTATCAGAGGAACCTCAGGAGACAAATGACCTATCAGAGGAACTTCAGGAGACAAATGACCTATCAGAGGAACTTCAGGAGACACATGACCTATCAGAGGAACTTCAGGAGACAAATGACCTATCAGAGGAACTTCAGGAGACACATGACCTATCAGAGGAACTTCAGGAGACACATGAACTATCAGAGGAACTTCAGGAGACACATGACCTATCAGAGGAACTTCAGGAGACAAATGACCTATCAGAGGAACTTCAGGAGACAAATGACCTATCAGAGGAACTTCAGGAGACAAATGACCTATCAGAGGAACTTCAGGAGACAAATGACCTATCAGAGGAACTTCAGGAGACAAATGACCTATCAGAGGAACTTCAGGAGACAAATGACCTATCAGAGGAACTTCAGGAGACAAATGACCTATCAGAGGAACTTCAGGAGACAAATGACCTATCAGAGGAACTTCAGGAGACAAATGACCTATCAGAGGAACTTCAGGAGACACATGACCTATCAGAGGAACTTCAGGAGACACATGACCTATCAGAGGAACTTCAGGAGACACATGACCTATCAGAGGAACTTCAGGAGACACATGACCTATCAGAGGAACTTCAGGAGACACATGACCTATCAGAGGAACTTCAGGAAACAAATGACCTATCAGAGGAACTTCAGGAGACACATGACCTATCAGAGGAACTTCAGGAGACAAATGACCTATCAGAGGAACTTCAGGAAACAAATGTAACTTGGGATAAAGCAAGTCTGACTGGCAGTCCTTCAGAGACTTGAGAAACAGATGTATATCCCTGGTTAGAAATGAAGAAAAAACATACTTCTAGAACTGTGAATCTGAGAATGGTGGGAATCCAGCGGCCTCAAAGAAAACATTTTTTAAATTCCTGTCAAGAAGAGAGACACAGAAGCCCAGCTAACACAACTAGCTCAGATTACCCAGCTAGCCCAGCTAACACAACTAGCTCAGATTACCCAGCTAGCCCAGCTAACACAACTAGCCCAGATTACCCAGCTATCCCAGCTAACACAACTAGCCCAGATTAGCCAGCAAGTCCAGCTAACACAACTCGCCCAGCTAACACAACTAGCTCAGATTACCCAGCTAGTCCAGCTAACACAACTAGCCCAGATTACCCAGATAGCCCAGATTACCCAGCTAGCCCAGTTAACACAACCAGCCAAGATTACCCAGCTAGCCCAGCTAACACAACTAGCCCAGATTACCCAGCTAGCCCAGTTAACACAACTAGCCCAGATTACCCAGCTAGCCCAGCTAACACAACTAGCCCAGATTACCCAGCTAGCCCAGCTAGCAAACTAGTCATTTCAAAATGGAGGTCACTAACAAACGTTTTCTATGCTGCAAGAGCGGTGTTTATTTTTGCTCCCTTCCGGGACAACGTGGACCGTTTGGTCATTCAATGTAGCAACTGTTTGCTTGTAGAGGACTACAGAGCTGAAGTGGGCTACTCTTAGTAAACCAGTAGTGAACCTACACACGCTACTGGGGAATCCACACCCACCTACTTTCTCTTTCTCTTCTATTCCAGTTAGCTGGAGTCCTTTACTTACCTCGAGCCAGATTACAGAGAACGATACATTCCCAGATACACATTCCTAATTTTCACTGAAGTACTAACTGCCTTATTGAAGAACAATGTTTTAAAAATCCACTGCTCACTTGATCCCTTTTTTGCTATAGCTTTCTGCACCACTTATTGCAGAATCATTAAGATATATGTTTTACTTGTCAATTGTTTCTATCCCCACAAAGGCGGAGGTCCTTCTGACTTGAAAAACTACCTTCCGTCATTGTAAATAAGAATTTGTTCTTAAACTGACTTGCCTAGTTAAATAAAGGTTAAATCAAATTAAAATTAGACATTGGAACTGTAACCTTAGTTTACACTCACTGACCCCAAAAATCGTGTTAGGAAATAAAACAAATTCTCAATGAAATTCAGTATCTTCAGAATGATTCAGACCCCTTGACTTATTCCACATTTTGTTAGGTTACAGCCTGATTCTAAAAATGGATTAAATAAAAACAATTCCTCAGCAATCTACACGCAATACCCCACAATGGCAACAAAAATAAATGGTTGCAAATGTATTAAAAATCTAAAGAAATACCTTATTTACTTACATAAGTATTCAGACCCTTTGCTATGAGACTTTGAAATTGAGCTCAGGTGAATCCTGTTTCCATTGATCATCCTTGAGATGTTTCTACAACTTGATTGGAATCCACCTGTGGTAAATTCTATTGATTGGACATGATTTGGAAAGGCACACACCTGTCTATGTAAGGTTCCACAGTTGACAGTGCGTTTCAGAGCAAAAACCAAGCCATGAGATCGAAGGAATTGTCTGTAGAGCTTCGAGACAGGATTGTGTCGAGGCACAGATCTGGGGAAGGGTACCAAAACATTTCTGCAGCCTTGAAGGTCCCAAAGAACACAATGGCCTCCATCATTTTTAATAAATGGAAGGCGTTTCGAAGAACGAAGACTCTTCCTAGAGCTGGCCGCCAGGCCAAACTGAGCAATCGGGGGGACAAGGGCCTTGGTCAGGGAGGTGAGGAAGAACCCAATGGTCTCTCTGACAGAGCTCTAGAGTTCCTCTGTGGAGATGGGAGAACATTCCAGAAGGACAACCATCTCTGCAGTACTCCACAAATCAGGCCTTTATGGTAGAGTGGCCAGACAGAAGCCGCTCCTCAGTAAAAGGCACATGATAGCCTGCTTTGAGTTTGCCAAAAGGCACCTAAAAACTCTCAGACCATGAGAAACAATATTCTCTGCTCTGATGAAACCAAGATTGAACTCTTTGGCCTGAATGCCAAGCGTCACATCTGGAGGAAACCTGGCACCATCCCTACAGTGAAGCATGGTGGTGTGGAATTATGCTGTGGGGATGTTTTACAGTGGCAGGGACTGGAAGACTAGTCGGGATCGAGACAAAGATGAACAGGGCAAAGTACAGTGCGAGATCCTTGATGAAAACCTACTCCAGAGCACTCAGGACCTTGGACTGGAGTGACGGTTCACCTTCCAACAGGATAACGACCATAAACACACAGCCAAGACAATGTAGGACACGTCTGTGAATGTCCTTGAGTGGCCCAAGCGGACTTGAACCCGATCGAACATCTCTGGAGATACCTGAAGATAGCTGTGCAGCGATGCTCCCCATCCAAACTGACAGAGCTCGAGAGGATCTGCAGAGAAGAATGGGAGAAACTCCCCAAATACAGGTGTGCCAAGCTTGTCGCCTCAAACCAAGAAGACTCGATGCTGTAATTGATATTTAAAAAATGATATATATTATTTTTTTCCTGCCATCTTTTTCAAGATGGAATTTGTATTTTATTTAACCTTTATTTAACTAGGCAAGTCAGTTGAGAACATATTCTTATTTGGAATGACAGCCTACCCCGGCCAAAACCTAACCTGTACGACACTGGGCCAATTGTGTGCCGCCCTATGGTACTCCTAAACACAGCCGGTTGTTATACAGCCTGGAATTGAATCAGGGTCTGTAGTGATGCCTCTAGCACAGAGATGCAGTGCCTTAGACCGCTGTGCCACCAGGGAGCTCAACTAAGGTTTCAAGTGTAGGGTCAACTAAGTTTAGGGTTTCAGTGTAGGGTCAAATAAGGTCAGGGTTTTAGTGCAGGGTCAACTCAGGTTAGGGTTTCAGTGTAGGGTCACCTCAGGTCAGGGTTCCAGTGTAGGGTCAACTCAGGTCAGGGTTTCAGTGTAGGATCACCTCAGGTCAGGGTTCCAGTGTAGGGTCAACTCAGGTTAGGGTTTCAGTGTAGGGTCAACTCAGGTCAGGGTTCCAGTGTAGGATCACCTCAGGTCAGGGTTCCAGTGTAGGGTCAACTCAGGTCAGGGTTCCAGTGTAGGATCACCTCAGGTCAGGGTTTCAGTGTAGGATCACCTCAGGTCAGGGTTCCAGTGTAGGGTCACCTCAGATCAGGGTTCCAGTGTAGGGTCAACTCAGGTCAGGGTTCCAGTGTAGGGTCAACTCAGGTCAGGGTTCCAGTGTAGGGTCACCTCAGGTCAGGGTTTCAGTGTAGGGTCACCTCAGGTCAGGGTTCCAGTGTAGGATCACCTCAGGTCAGGGTTCCAGTGTAGGGTCAACTCAGGTCAGGGTTTCAGTGTAGGGTCACCTCAGGTCAGGGTTCCAGTGTAGGGTCAACTCAGGTCAGGGTTCCAGTGTAGGGTCAACTCAGGTCAGGGTTCCAGTGTAGGGTCAACTCAGGTCAGGGTTCCAGTGTAGGGTCAACTCAGGTCAGGGTTCCAGTGTAGGGTCAACTCAGGTCAGGGTTCCAGTGTAGGGTCACCTCAGGTCAGGGTTCCAGTGTAGGATCAACTCAGGTCAGGGTTTCAGTGTAGGGTCAACTCAGGTCAGGGTTCCAGTGTAGGGTCAACTCAGGTCAGGGTTTCAGTGTAGGGTCAACTCAGGTCAGGGTTCCAGTGTAGGGTCACCTCAGGTCAGGGTTCCAGTGTAGGGTCAACTCAGGTCAGGGTTCCAGTGTAGGGTCACCTCAGGTCAGGGTTCCAGTGTAGGGTCAACTCAGGTCAGGGTTCCAGTGTAGGGTCAACTCAGGTCAGGGTTCCAGTGTAGGGTCAACTCAGGTCAGGGTTTCAGTGTAGGGTCACCTCAGGTCAGGGTTCCAGTGTAGGGTCAACTCAGGTCAGGGTTCCAGTGTAGGGTCAACTCAGGTCAGGGTTCCAGTGTAGGGTCAACTCAGGTCAGGGTTTCAGTGTAGGGTCACCTCAGGTCAGGGTTCCAGTGTAGGGTCACCTCAGGTCAGGGTTCCAGTGTAGGGTCAACTCAGGTCAGGGTTCCAGTGTAGGGTCACCTCAGGTCAGGGTTCCAGTGTAGGATCAACTCAGGTCAGGGTTTCAGTGTAGGGTCACCTCAGGTCAGGGTTCCAGTGTAGGGTCAACTCAGGTCAGGGTTCCAGTGTAGGGTCATGACAACAGACACTTGCTTTCTATGTGTTTCTACTGGTGCAGTTTAAATGTGCCTTTGCATCATTAGCACCATGTTCTCCATTGCTGTACCACTCATGTGTTCCCATGTATATTATGTCGTGTCTTTACTATCATTAACTTGAAAACTTAGTTTTATCAAAGATTCTCTGCAATTAGTATTACGCGATTAGACTGATTAATCAAGTAACTTTAATTAACTAGGAAGTCAAGGCACCAAGGAAAAATATTTAGATTACAAAGTTATCATTTCCTAAAATAACTTTTCAGATATTTTATCTGATCAATTAGTCTTTGAATTAATGAATTATTTACTTTACCTCCCGTTAGTCTCATTCCAAACGTCGTAAATTGTTGGTTATCTACACAAACCCAATCTTCACTATGAGTCATCCATACATCAATTGTCTTAAATCATTTATTTATGTCTAACTAAGTAATTCACAGAAATGTCTAAACAAACAAACAAGGTAAATGTGGTTACAAGAAATGATAGGAGAATGTGCCCCTAGTGGGCTGAACCGGCATGGCGGCTTGTTAGACAAAAGGGGAAGTGGGGGTCGACTAAGAAGTCACTACAGAGTTAATATAACAATTGAAATGCTAATCCTTTACCCATGAACGCTCACTCTTTCGGGAACAATTGCAATCAATATATATATTTACGCTCAGTGTGTCGTCTTGATCGCTGGTGAAAAGTTAGTTTCCTTTGTAGAATTGTCCGTCTCTCTCTCTGTTGGTTGGAGTGCATAGTTCAGATTGACATCCATTCATTTGTTATAGAATGCATGTTTTGGTGATTGTTGTTCTTCGCGTTCAATGATGCCGAATTCCCAGCTGCAGATGAGTAATTAATATCAAAGACTTGTCCTTATTCTGTCGGTATCGATAGTCTAAGGGTTTAACAACGTGGTATGGTTAAAATATTCATGCAATGGTCTACAACCTTTGTACTCCCGTGATTGAGAGAATCATGGTTTAGCCATCTCGTAAATGAGGTAAGCTCGGTCTGCTGATCGAAAACTAGAATGGGGATATTATTCGGAAGGCTCCTGGCTGTCCCAGGAGGCCTGACCCTAACTGGGCTCAGGGGCGGTCCTCTGATGTGGTTCAAATCAAAAGGGAATTGTATTTTTCTTCATTAAACAGTCCAAAATCATATTACACAATTATACAAACAGTATCATACTCACTCATTCATCTTATACAACAATTAGATGTAAACCTCATATCTGAGGCTATTATATAAACAGCGTTATGGTAATGTGGCCACACCGTCTCCCATGAGCTTCCCCAAGTTGTGACAAACAGACCAGTTCGTAGCTGGATTCTTCACCAATTTTTTATACTTTCTCCGGAACATGACATTTGTTCTACCTCATGTTCTGTGAGGTGGAAGGAATTCCTTTGCTCTCTATGAAAATGTACTGTCTCTATACTGTGTGTCGATGAGGAGATCCTCAGGAATTTACGACGTCTCTCTGACCACAGCAACCTAGTTGAAGGAGGCAAGGGGGAGGCAGGGAGAGGGGGATGGGGCTTGCTATACCCAAAGAGGCCAACGTCATAACAATTAGCTAACTCTATGGATTACCATAATCCTCACAAACAAAACGTATTGCTACATGACATCTTCACTGTCTCCTGTCTCATATATCCACTAGATCCCGTTGATGCTGTCTCCTGTTGTTGCTGTCTCATATATCCACTAGCTCC
This sequence comes from Oncorhynchus gorbuscha, assembly GCF_021184085.1. Classification (NCBI taxonomy): domain Eukaryota; kingdom Metazoa; phylum Chordata; class Actinopteri; order Salmoniformes; family Salmonidae; genus Oncorhynchus; species Oncorhynchus gorbuscha. The sequence goes on from NC_060190.1 coordinate 80,819,838, forward strand.
CGTTGATGCTGTCTTCTGTCGATGCTGTCTTCTGTTGATGCTGTCTCCTGTTGATGCTGTCTCCTGTCTCATATATCCACTAGCTCCCGTTGATGCTGTCTTCTGTCGATGCTGTCTTCTGTTGATGCTGTCTCCTGTTGATGATGTCTCCTGTCTCATATATCCACTAGCTCCCGTTGATGCTGTCTTCTGTCGATGCTGTCTTCTGTTGATGCTGTCTCCTGTTGATGATGTCTCCTGTCTCATATATCCACTAGCTCCCGTTGATGCTGTCTCCTGTTGATGCTGTCTCCTGTCTCATATATCCACTAACTTCCGTTGATGCTGTCTCCTGTCTCATATATCCACTAGCTCTCGTTGATGCTGTCTCCTGTTGATGCTGTCTCCTGTCTCATATATCCACTAGCTCACGTTGATGCTGTCTTCTGTCGATGCTGTCTTCTGTTGATGCTGTCTCCTGTTGATGATGTCTCCTGTCTCATATATCCACTAGCTCCCGTTGATGCTGTCTTCTGTCGATGCTGTCTTCTGTTGATGCTGTCTCCTGTTGATGCTGTCTCCTGTCTCATATATCCACTAGCTCCCGTTGATGCTGTCTTCTGTCGATGCTGTCTTCTGTTGATGCTGTCTCCTGTTGATGATGTCTCCTGTCTCATATATCCACTAGCTCCCGTTGATGCTGTCTTCTGTCGATGCTGTCTTCTGTTGATGCTGTCTCCTGTTGATGATGTCTCCTGTCTCATATATCCACTAGCTCCCGTTGATGCTGTCTCCTGTTGATGCTGTCTCCTGTCTCATATATCCACTAACTTCCGTTGATGCTGTCTCCTGTCTCATATATCCACTAGCTCTCGTTGATGCTGTCTCCTGTTGATGCTGTCTCCTGTTGATGCTGTCTCCTGTCTCATATATCCACTAGCTCGCGTTGATGCTGTCTCCTGTTGATGCTGTCTCCTGTCTCATATATCCACTAGCTCGCGTTGATGCTGTCTTCTGTCGATGCTGTCTCCTGTTGATGCTGTCTCCTGTTGATGCTGTCTCCTGTCTCATATATCCACTAGCTCGCGTTGATGGTGTCTCCTGTTGATGCTGTCTCCTGTCTCATATATCCACTAGCTCACGTTGATGCTGTCTCCTGTTGATGCTGTCTCCTGTCTCATATATCCACTAGCTCCCGTCGATGCTGTCTCCTGTCGATGCTGTCTCCTGTTGATGCTGTGTCCTGTTGATGCTGTCTCCTGTCTCATATATCCACTAGCTCCTGTTGATGCTGTCTCCTGTCAATGCTGTCTCCTGTCTCATATATCCACTAGCTCGCGTTGATGCTGTCTCCTGTTGATGCTGTCTCCTGTCTCATATATCCACTAGCTCCCGTCGATGCTGTCTTCTGTTGATGCTGTCTCCTGTTGATGCTGTCTCCTGTCGATGCTGTCTCCTGTCGATGCTGTCTCCCGTCGATGCTGTCTCCTGTCGATGCTGTCTCCTTTCTGCATGGCTTTCCCCTCCTCTATATTCCCTTCTCCTCCGCACAGATGATTACTGCACTTACCATGCTAACAATCTAATCGAGTTTCAATCACGTAACCGTGCCAACCCAATCGACTTATCTGATGAGAGACTATAGCACCACTCAGGCTGGCTCTGACATTAATCACAGAGAGTACAGGGTTAGTTTGGAGACAAACAGTGGAGTGTCTCGCTCCTGGAGCTAATGAGAGAGAAAAACCGTTGATTTCTCTCTTAGTCACAAAGCACCCGATATCTCAAGTCACTGACAACACGTGTAACTGTTCCTTGCCAATGACCTAGAAGACTGGAGGCTCTGCTTTAAGCACTGATGGTAAGATCATTTAGGCTGCTATATGGGACCTTAACCCTTAACCCCTGCCCTTACCCTAACCTTAACCATTTAATGTGTTCAAAGTCACTAGGATCCTAAATAGCAATGACCGTAGATAACGCATTTTGCTCGGAGCACTGTAGATTTAGTCGGTTCTTGCTTGGTTGTATGTTCTGACTAGAAGCAGAATGGTAAGGTACTGCAGCTGCTCTGGGCACTGTAGATTTAGTCAGTTCTTGCTTGGTTGTATGTTCTGACTAGAAGCAGAATGGTAAGGTACTGCAGCTGCTCTGGGCACTGAAGTAGACTTTGAGTCTTTGGTCCCGGGGCGGGATTAGTCACATGTTGTTTGTTGTTGTTGCCTGGTCGGATGTTCTGTTTATCTCTCAGAGGCCAGAAGCTGCTCCTCCTTTCTCATCACTTCATCTTAGATGAATCAGGTGTTAAACTACAGGGCAGAAAGTACAACTTCGATTTCACTATTCCAAAGACCTATGTCTTTTAGAATGGCAGATTCTCATCTGATTAGGCTTTGACACTGTAAAACTGCCCCACTCAATCAGACCCTGGCTAAACTTACTCATCAGGTGTTAAAACACCATGGGAGAAAGTATGACTCCACCCTAATGAGTTGAGGACAGATGCTTTCCTATGACTTTAGAGTACCAACGCTTCCTGAATTACTGATTGCCAAGTTCATTTACTATGTTAGCGTTGCTACAGTACACGGTTCGAATCCAGGCTGTATCACATTCCGGGCCGTGATTGGGAGTCCAATAAGGAGGCGCACAATTGGCCCAGCGCAGTCCGAGTTTTGCCCGTGGTAGGCCCTCATTGTAAATAAGAATTTGCTCTTAAACTGACTTGAGTAGTTAAATACAGGTTAAATAACAAATGTAATTAAAAAATTAAAATGTCAAATCTACGAGGTCCAGAAAAACAGCTGGTTTTCAATTCTACCCGATATCGTAATTGCCCCCCCCCCCCCAATTGGTGTCCCAGGTCTTAAACAGGCACTGATGAGAGGGGAAGAATGTACACAAGCAGTGGAACTGGCTTTCAGACCCAGAAGGAAGTTTGAGGGCCCTATATATTCTCCACTGTGTTACTGGGAAGTGGTTGAACTGGATCAGATGATGACTGGTCTGGAGTTCTGTATTCTAGTGTCCACAACAGCAGTCGTCTAGTTTGGGAAACGGTTAGAGTTCTTCTAAATCTTTTGCACTCCATAAAGAGGTCGGCCCTATTCAGCAGAAAGCCTTATACTTTGTTGAATGCAACTCTGAAAGCCACGGTCTGGCTCTGTGGTGCTCATCTTCATATCCACACCAACCACTGTTCTTATGATGAGGCTTATAATATGCTCTGTCTCTCTGTCTCAACATTTCAAATATAGATATATAGAACTGTTTTTATCAACATTTCAAATATAGATATATAGAACTGCTTTGATCAACATTTCAAATATAGATATATAGAACTGTTTTTATCAACATTTCAAATATAGATATATAGAACTGTTTTGACCAACATTTCAAATATAGATATATAGAACTGTTTTGATCAACATTTCAAATATAGATATATAGAACTGTTTTGATCAACATTTCAAATATAGATATATAGAACTGTTTTGATCAACATTTCAAATATAGATATATAGAACTGTTTTTATCAACATTTCAAATATAGATATATAGAACTGTTTTGATCAACATTTCAACCACAAGACACAGCAAGAACTCTGGTTCCCAGACTCAGTCAATTCTCTCCCAAGCCATAGCCTGCTAGTCCACTCACAGCAATAGCAAGGAGTCCTCACTGGGCCAGACAGACTGGTTATGCATCTAGTAATGTGTGCAGAAAGGACCAGTCACACTACATACATACATACAACATGCTCTCAGTACATGTTTTAAAGTGTTAATGTTTAAAGTGTTTAAAGGGTTAATATCAACATTTAAACTATAGATAAATATAACTGTTTTTATCAACATTTCAACCATAGATAAATAGAACTGTTTTTATCAACATTTCAACCATAGACATATAGAACTGTTTTTATCAACATTTCAACTATAGACATATAGAACTGTTTTTATCAACATTTAAACTATAGATAAATATAACTGTTTTTATCAACATTTCAACTATAGACATATAGAACTGTTTTTATCAACATTTAAACTATAGATAAATATAACTGTTTTTATCAACATTTCAACTATAGACATATAGAACTGTTTTTATCAACATTTAAACTATAGATAAATATAACTGTTTTTATCAACATTTCAACCATAGACATATAGAACTGTTTTTATAAACATTTCAACCATAGACATATAGAACTGGTGTGTATTTAGTAAGATCATTCTGAGATGATCATAAGACGCGATTAGACACGCTTGTGACAGGTTTGTACAATGCATTATAACTGCATCGTGATAATTCATTTAAAATGGATGCTGATTAGATGAGCAGCTTCCTAAGCTGTGCTGTAAATGTTTTATTCATTTAAACACACACACACACACACACACACACACAACATTTAAACTATAGATAAATATAACTGTTTTTACACACACACACACACACACACACAGACACACACACACACACACACACACACACACACAGAGCCTTCTGAGACAGTCAACCTTACATTACAAGGTTTCAGGCAGACTCAGAGAGGCTAGGACTGACGGGTGAGTGTGTGTGTGTGTGTGTGTGTGTGTGTGTGTGTGTGTGTGTGTGTGTGTGTGTGTGTGTGTGTGTGTGTGTGTGTGTGTGTGTGTGTGTGTGTGTGTGTGTGTGTGTGTGTGTGTGTGTGTGTGTGTGATAAATAACCTCCAGTCTTGCCTGCACTGATGCCATGTCCAGCAAATATAATCATTTAACCTCTTTGCTTAGCACATATTAATTATAGACTCACAAACTGGTCCTTCTGTAGCTCAGTTGGTAGAAATGGCAAATCAAACAAAGGGTAGTGGTCACGATCCCGGGACCACCCATACGTAGAATGTATGCACACATGACTGTAAGTCGCTTTGGATAAAAGCGTCTGCTAAATGGCATATATTATTTATTATTATTATTATCCTCATGTCATGTTTTGTAGGGTTTCAAATCAAATCAAATCAAATTGTATTTGTCACATACACATGGTTAGCAGATGTTAATGCGAGTGTAGCGAAATGCCTGTAGTGGTTTTAGGTCATTAAGACATCTGACCAGTTTGACTGGAATGACAGACTTGATTTATTCATGCATGCCTTTTTAATATTCTGCGATGTATACTTAATATTGTTGCTTTTCATTTTTACCCGGCCTCTGTTGTTTTTATTCATGAGCTACATTTATTTCCATCAACATTTAGTTCCATCAACATTTAGTTTCATCAACATTTAGTTTCATCAACATTTAGTTCCATCAACATTTAGTTTCATCAACATTTATTTCCATCAACATTTAGTTTGATCAACATTTAGTTCCATCAACATTTAGTTCCATCAACATTTAGTTCCATCAACATTTAGTTCCATCAACATTTAGTTCCATCAACATTTAGTTCCATCAACATTTAGTTTCATCAACATTTATTTCCATCAACATTTAGTTTGATCAACATTTATTTCCATCAACATTTATTTCCATCAACATTTAGTTCCATCAACATTTATTTCCATCAACATTTAGTTTGATCAACATTTATTTCCATCAACATTTAGGTTGATCAACATTTATTCCGATCAACATTTATGTCCAACAACATTTAGTTCCATCAACATTTATTCCGATCAACATTTATGTCCAACATTTATGTCCAACAACATTTAGTTTGATCAACATTTATGTCCAACAACATTTAGTTTGATCAACATTTATGTCCAACAACATTTAGTTTGATCAACATTTATTTCCATCAACATTTAGTTTGATCAACATTTATTTCCATCAACATTTAGTTCCATCAACATTTAGTTCCATCAACATTTAGTTCCATCAACATTTAGTTCCATCAACATTTATTTCCATCAACATTTAGTTCCATCAACATTTAGTTCCAACAACATTTAGCTTGATCAACATTTATTTCCATCAACATTTAGCTTAATCAACATTTATTTCCATCAACATTTAGCTTGATCAACATTTAGTTCCATCAACATTTAGTTTGATCAACATTTAGTTCTATAAACATTTAGCTTGATCAACATTTAGTTCCATAAACATTTATTTCCATCAACATTTCGTTTGATCAACATTTATTTAACATCAACCACATTGTGTATAAAAATAGAACGTTATACTTTGGGGAAGTTGTCAAACAACACTCTGCTAGACAGTCAGTTCATTAGTTTCAGAGCTGTGGGGGAGCAGTCATTGAAATGTAGTCCCCTGCTGTTGAGCTGTTCTGCTTGAAAAGCACAAGGATGTTCGCTTTTAGCGTTAGCTTAATTTGCCCTTCCAAAGTCGTTACGCTTCAATCAAGGAGATTTAGATTCAATTTGGATCTTAATGTTTATGTTTGCATATTCTCCCTCCCATTATCATAAACAACGTCAACAATAGCATTAGAAACATTTCCCTCTTACTTTTGTTACAAATATCAATCGGCTTTGAGAAAAACCCCATCATGGGCTCCATTTCATCTCAAAACAATTGTCATCCTGTGTGGCTCAGTTGGGTCCTGGTTTCCATTCCAGCTGAAGCCACATAAACAGAAATATGATACAACTCACTGTACTGTTAGTCACTTAGGGTAAAAGTGTCTGCTAAATAACGTAGATTGTATTTGTATACATTACCCTAACCCATCTACATAACAGCTCTTCTGAGAAGTTGGTATAGTGTGGAACAGTCGGTAAGAGCATTGGCGTGGCATAATTAAGCAATAAGGCCCGAGGAGGTGTGCTATATGGCCAATTTACCACAGTGAAGAGCTGTTCTTATGTACGACGCAACGCAGACTGCCTGAATACAGCCCTTAGCCGTGGTATATTGGCAATATACCACAACTCCCCGAGGTGCCTTATTTCTGTTATAAACTGGTTACCAACGTAATTAGTAACTAGTATATTTTATAATATATAATAATATAATATGCCATTTAGCAGACGCTTTTATCCAAAGCGACTTACAGTCATGTGTGCATACATTCTACGTATGGGTGGTCCCGGGAATCGAACCCACTACCCTGGCGTTACAAGCGCCATGCTCTACCAACTGAGCTACAGAAGGACCTGTGGCATACGGTCTGATATACCACGGCTTTTCAGCCAATCAACAGTCAGAGCTCGAACCACCCGGTTTATAAAACATTTATTCACTCACTAAAACTGGAAGTCGCTTTGAATAAAACTTTTTTTTTAAATGCTATGTAATATTTGATTTAGACTGTGGGGACACGGTGTGGTGAGGCTGTTCAACTCCTAGCCCTGCCAGATCTCATTTACTTATATAGGTTTAGAGAATTTAGATAAAAGAGATCAGCAGGAGAAGACTTTTGGAAAAGCATTCCAGGTGAAGCTGGTAGAGAGAATGCCAAGAGTGTGCAAAGCTATCTTCAAGGCAAAGGGGGGGGGCTACTTTGAAGAATCTAAAATCTAAAATATATTTTGATTTGTATAATTAAAAAATGTTGGTTGGAAAACAGTAAAAAAACTAAGAAAAACCATTGAATGAGAAGGCGTGTCCAAATTTTTGACTGGTATGGTATATTTTATTACACTTCAAGGGGTCTTAAAATTGAAAATCAAATAGCTAAATGATCTTTGTTATGACCTTCTGAGAACAGAAGCCTTTTGAGGGGGTCGTAGAGCAAAACAGGGAACACCATCGTGTTCATGGGAGTCTTTCCATGGAATATCACTTATATAATATATAATAACATAGGTTATTTAGGCTGAAACCGGTTGGACGCTACACACGAGTTTGTGAAAAGACAGATTTTCGGGATGTCTCATGGTCTGACAAGCACTATAAATACAATTTATTATGTGACTTGCAGGCGAATGTGTAACTCCTGAATGTATTTATGCTTTCCATAACAAATGGGTTGAATACATATTGATTGAAGATCTTTCACCTCAGATGTGGTGGGTTGACACGCATTCAAAGCAAAAATACATACACTGTAACTCTTCGCTTAGACTGATAGATAATTATGGGGGAAGTGTTTTATTATACCTTTATGTAACTAGGCAAGTCAGTTAAGAACAAATTCTTATTTTCAATGACGGCCAAGGAACAGTGGGTTTATAACTGCCTTGTTCGGGGGCAGAACGACAGATTTTTACATTGGCAGCGCGGGGATTTGATCTGGCAACTTTTCAGTTATTAGTCCAACACTCTAACCACTAGGCTACCCTGCTAATTTGATTTCCTCGGACATCGACCTCATGGGGTTAACCTGTCTCTTCCCCTCCAAGTGGTTTTAACAAGTGACATCAATAAGGGATCATAGCTTTCACCTGGATTCACCTGGTCAGTCTGTCATGGTTAAAGAGGTGTTCTTAACGTTTTGTCCACTCAGTGTATTTGTTTACATTGTTCAAGCTCTGCCGTGGTCCCCTTCAACTGTCAGCACTGTAGGTAGCTGAATGTCGTTGTTCAAGCTCTGCCGTGGTTCACCTTCAACTGTCAGCACTGTAGGTAGCTGAATGTCATTGTTAAAGCTCTGCCGTGGTCACCTTCAACTGTCAGCACTGTAGGTAGCTGAATGTCATTGTTCTCTGTGACAGAGAGTCCTTTATTGATTCATGCAAAATAGTTATTTTCCCCCCATGTTCAAATGCAGCCGTACAATGGTTTGGTAGACACATACACTCACACACACACACACACACACACACACACACACACACACACACACACACACACACACACACACACACACACACACACACACACACACACACACACACACACACACACACACACACACACACACACACACACACACACACACACACACACACACACACACACACACCAGTTTTCAGAACAAAATTCTGTAATTCGCTGAGGAGTTGCTGCTATACAGTTGTCTCCCTGTACTCACAAAGCAGGCTGTGTGTGTGTGTGTGTGTGTGTGTACCCCATAATGTCACACAGACAAATTAATCACTAAAGACTTAAAATGGCCCAAAAACACACGCACAGTCATGAAGAAGGAACGACGATGCCTATTCCCCCCCTTCAGAGGTTGAAAAGGTTTGGCACGGGTCCTCAAATCCTCCAAAAGGTTCTACAGCTGCACCATCGAGAGCATATTGCCTTGGCTGCATCCTTGGCTCAGCTCCCTGCCATCCAGGACATCTATATGACATCTATATCATACATCCTGTCCCCTTCTCCCTATACATATCTACCTCCATCACTCCAGTATCCCTGTCTCCTTACCCCTATACATATCTACCTCCATCACTCCAGTATCCCTGTCCCCTTCTCCCTATACATATCTACCTCCATCACTCCAGTATCCCTGTCCCCTTCTCCCTATACATATCTACCTCCATCACTCCAGTATCCCTGTCTCCTTCCCCCTATACATATCTACCTCCATCACTCCAGTATCCCTGTCTCCTTCCCCCTATACATATCTACCTCCATCACTTCAGTATCCCTGTCTCCTTCCCCCTATACATATCTACCTCCATCACTCCAGTATCCCTGTCTCCTTCCCCCTATACATATCTACCTCCATCACTCCAGTATCCCTGTCTCCTTACCCCTATACATATCTACCTCCATCACTCCAGTATCCCTGTCTCCTATACATATCTACCTCCATCACTCCAGTATCCCTGTCTCCTTCCCTCTATTCATATCTACCTCCATCACTCCAGTAACCCTGTCTCCTTCCCCCTATACATATCTACCTCCATCACTCCAGTATCCCTGTCCCCTTACCCCTATACATATCTACCTCCATCACTCCAGTATCCCTGTCCCCTTACCCCTATACATATCTACCTCCATCACTCCAGTATCCCTGTCTCCTTCCCTCTATTCATATCTACCTCCATCACTCCAGTATCCCTGTCATATCTACCTTCCCCAGTATCCCTGTACATATCTACCTCCATCACTCCAGTATCCCTGTCCCTTCCCTGTACATATCTACCTCCATCACTCCAGTATCCCTGTCCCCTTCCCCTATACATATCCCCATCACTCCAGTCTCCCTTCCCCTTACCCCTATACATATCTACCTCCATCACTCCAGTATCCCTGTCTCCTTCCCTCTATTCATATCTACCTCCATCACTCCAGTATCCCTGTCCCCTTCCCCCTATACATATCTACCTCCATCACTCCAGTATCCCTGTCTCCTTCCCCCTATACATATCTACCTCCATCACTCCAGTATCCCTGTCTCCTATACATATCTACCTCCATCACTCCAGTATCCCTGTCTCCTTACCCCTATACATATCTACCTCCATCACTCCAGTATCCCTGTCTCCTTCCCCCTATACATATCTGTCTCCTTCCAGTATCCCTGTCTCCTTATATACATATCTACCTCCATCACTCCAGTAACCCTGTCTCCTTCCCCCTATACATATCTACCTCCATCACTCCAGTATCTACCTCCATCACTCCAGTATCCTGTCCCCTTCCCCCTATACATATCTACCTCCATCACTCCAGTATCCCTGTCTCCTTCCCCCTATACATATCTACCTCCATCACTCCAGTATCCCTGTCTCCTTCCCCCTATACATATCTACCTCCATCACTCCAGTATCCCGGTCTCCTTACCCCTATACATATCTACCTCCATCACTCCAGTATCCCTGTCTCCTTCCCCCTATACATATCTACCTCCATCACTCCAGTATCCCTGTCTCCTTCCCCCTATACATATCTACCTCCATCACTCCAGTATCCCGGTCTCCTTACCCCTATACATATCTACCTCCATCACTCCAGTATCCCTGTCTCCTTCCCCCTATACATATCTACCTCCATCACTCCAGTATCCCTGCACATTGTTAACAGGCCAAACACAGAGGCCATAATGTAAGTTACACATTCATATTCTCTCGATCATTTCATAAGATAAGCCACTGGCTCCATAATGTTTTCAACAAATGAAATAAGATAGATTGCATATCCTCTCTACTATGTTGCATAGAAGAAAAGGTATTCACCTTAACCATGGTAATATCAAAACTATCAAAAGGTATTGACCATAAACATGGTATTCACCCTAACCATGGTAGTATCAAACTATCAAAAGGTATTTACCCTAACCATGGTATTCACCCTATACATGGTATTCATCCTAACCATGGTATTCATCCTAACCATGGTATTCACCCTATACATGGTATTCATCCTAACCATGGTATTCACCCTAACCATGGTATTCACCCTATACATGGTATTCACCCTAACCATGGTATTCACCCTAACCATGGTATTCACCCTAACCATGGTATTCACCCTATACATGGTATTCACCCTAACCATGGTATTCACCCTAACCATAGTATTCACCCTAACCATGGTATTCACCCTATACATGGTATTCACCCTATACATGGTATTCACCCTAACCGTGGTATTCACCCTAACCGTGGTATTCACCCTAAACATGGTATTGACCCTAAACATGGTAGTATCACACTATCAAAAGGTATTGACCCTAACCATGGTAGTATCACACTATCAAAAGGTATTCACCCTAACCATGGTATTCACCCTAAACATGGTATTCACCCTATACATGGTATTCACCCTATACATGGTATTCACCCTAACCATGGTATTCACCCTAACCGTGGTATTCACCCTAACTGTGGTATTCACCCTAAACATGGTATTGACCCTAAACATGGTATTGACCCTAACCATGGTAGTATCACACTATCAAAAGGTATTCACCCTAACCATGGTATTCACCCTAAACATGGTATTCACCCTAACCATGGTATTCACCCTATACATGGTATTCACCCTAACCATGGTATTCACCCTAAACATGGTATTCACCCTAACCGTGGTATTCAACTTAAACATGGTATTCACCCTAACCATGGTATTCACCCTAAACATGGTATTCACCCTAAACATGGTATTGACCCTAACCATGGTAGTATCAAACTATCAAAAGGTATTCACCCTAAACATGGTATTGACCCTAACCATGGTAGTATCAAACTATCAAAAGGTATTCACCCTAACCATGGTATTCACCCTAAACATGGTATTCACCCTAACCATGGTATTCACCCTATACATGGTATTCACCCTAACCATGGTATTCACCCTAAACATGGTATTGACCCTAACCGTGGTATTCAACTTAAACATGGTATTCACCCTAACCATGGTATTCACCCTAAACATGGTATTCACCCTAAACATGGTATTGACCCTAACCATGGTAGTATCAAACTATCAAAAGGTATTCACCCTAAACATGGTATTGACCCTAACCATGGTAGTATCAAACTATCAAAAGGTATTCACCCTAACCATGGTATTCACCCTAAACATGGTATTGACCCTAACCATGGTAGTATCAAACTATCAAAAGGTATTCACCCTAAACATGGTATTGACCCTAACCATGGTAGTATCAAACTATCAAAAGGTATTCACCCTAACCGTGGTATTCACCCTAAACATGGTATTCACCCTAAACATGGTATTCACCCTAAACATGGTATTCACCCTAACCGTTGTATTCACCCTAACCATGGTATTCACCCTAAACATGGTATTCACCCTATACATGGTATTCACCATAACCATGGTATTCACCCTAACCATGGTATTCACCCTAACCATGGTATTCACCCTAAACATGGTATTCACCCTAAACGTGGTATTCAACTTAAACATGGTATTCACCCTAACCATGGTATTCACCCTAACCATGGTATTCACCCTAACCATGGTAGTATCAAACTATCAAAAGGTATTCACCCTAAACATGGTATTCACCCTAACCATGGTATTCACCCTAACCATGGTAGTATCAAACTATCAAAAGGTATTCACCCTAAACATGGTATTCACCCTATACATTGGATTCACCCTAAACATGGTATTGACCCTAACCATGGTAGTATCAAACTATCAAAAGGTATTCACCCTAAACATGGTATTCACCCTAACCATGGTATTCACCCTAACCATGGTATTCACCCTAACCATGGTATTCACCTTAAACATGGTATTCACCCTAACCATGGTATTCACCCTAACCATGGTATTCACCCTAACCATGGTAGTATCACACTATCAAAAGGTATTCACCCTAACCATGGTATTCACCCTAAACATGGTATTCACCCTAACCATGGTATTCACCCTATACATGGTATTCACCCTAACCATGGTATTCACCCTAAACATGGTATTCACCCTAACCGTGGTATTCAACTTAAACATGGTATTCACCCTAACCATGGTATTCACCCTAAACATGGTATTCACCCTAAACATGGTATTGACCCTAACCATGGTAGTATCAAACTATCAAAAGGTATTCACCCTAAACATGGTATTGACCCTAACCATGGTAGTATCAAACTATCAAAAGGTATTCACCCTAACCATGGTATTCACCCTAAACATGGTATTGACCCTAACCATGGTAGTATCAAACTATCAAAAGGTATTCACCCTAAACATGGTATTGACCCTAACCATGGTAGTATCAAACTATCAAAAGGTATTCACCCTAACCATGGTATTCACCCTAAACATGGTATTCACCCTAAACATGGTATTCACCCTAAACATGGTATTCACCCTAACCGTTGTATTCACCCTAACCATGGTATTCACCCTAAACATGGTATTCACCCTATACATGGTATTCACCCTAACCATGGTATTCACCCTAACCATGGTATTCACCCTAACCATGGTATTCACCCTAAACGTGGTATTCAACTTAAACATGGTATTCACCCTAACCATGGTATTCACCCTAACCATGGTATTCACCCTAACCATGGTAGTATCAAACTATCAAAAGGTATTCACCCTAAACATGGTATTCACCCTAACCATGGTATTCACCCTAACCATGGTAGTATCAAACTATCAAAAGGTATTCACCCTAAACATGGTATTCACCCTATACATTGGATTCACCCTAAACATGGTATTGACCCTAACCATGGTAGTATCAAACTATCAAAAGGTATTCACCCTAAACATGGTATTCACCCTAACCATGGTATTCACCCTAACCATGGTATTCACCCTAACCATGGTATTCACCTTAAACATGGTATTCACCCTAACCATGGTATTCACCCTAACCATGGTATTCACCCTAACCATGGTATTCACCCTAACCATGGTATTCACCTTAAACATGGTATTCACCCTAACCATGGTATTCACCCTAAACGTGGTATTCAACTTAAACATGGTATTCACCCTAACCATGGTATTCACCCTAACCATGGTATTCACCCTAACCATGGTATTCACCCTAACCATGGTAGTATCAAACTATCAAAAGGTATTCACCCTAAACATGGTATTCACCCTATACATTGGATTCACCCTAAACATGGTATTGACCCTAACCATGGTAGTATCAAACTATCAAAAGGTATTCACCCTAAACATGGTATTCACCCTAACCATGGTATTCACCCTAACCATGGTATTCACCCTAACCATGGTATTCACCCTAACCATGGTATTCACCTTAAACATGGTATTCACCCTAACCGTGGTATTCACCCTAACCATGGTATTCACCCTAACCATGGTATTATCAACCTGTCAAAAGCCCTGTGTGATGACAGAGTCACTTGCTGTATTAATACAGAACGATATCATCATGTAAACATTAGACCTCAGTGCACCTATTCAGCCTCCGGCTTTAGATGGCAGCAATGTTGGGTCTTTCGTTGAAAATATTCCCTTTTGGGATAATTGAACATTAAAACATTAAAATCTATTAGTTATATTCAGTAGTTATATCTCCCATGGGGGTGGTTGTGGAAGTTTGAAAACAGACTGAATAATGGTTTTAATTTGTTGATGCACAGTGACAAGATGCACATGGTTGGAGTTTATCATTCCATGGGTCTCTCCTCAGGCAAATTAACACAATTCTGGTTAAAATCATTTTCAAAAATGTGCAAAAAAAAAAACAAAAAAAAAACATTAGGCTCTTTTTTTCTGGCGTGTTTCAATCTGTATTTACTTCCTGCTTTAATAGCCAAATACACAGGTTCACTTTGACTGTGTGTGCATCATTATTAACAGCTAATAGATAAAGTGACAGGTCATTTTTTTACCAAGTGACATCAGCACACACGCACGCACGCACACACACGCACCCACGCACGCGCACACACACACACTCCCATTGAGCCAAGACAGAACATATTAAATGAAATCAAATTGTATTTGTCACATGCGCTGAATACAACAGAGAAATGCTGACTTACAAGCCCCTTTTAACCAACAATGCAGTTTGAAGAAAAATACCTAAAAAAAGACAATAAATAAAGGTAACAAATAAGTAAAGAGCAGCAGTAAATAACAATAGTTATATACAGGGGTTATGGTACAGAGTCAATGTGGAGACTATATACAGGGGTTATGGTACAGAGTCAATGTGGAGACTATATACAGGGTGTTACCGGTACAGAGTCAATGTGGAGGCTATATACAGGGGTTATGGTACAGAGTCAATGTGGAGACTATATACAGGGGTTATGGTACAGAGTCAATGTGGAGGCTATATACAGGGGGTACTGGTACAGAGTCAATGTGGAGACTATATACAGGGGTTATGGTACAGAGTCAATGTGGAGACTATATACAGGGGGTACCGGTACAGAGTCAATGTGGAGGCTATATACAGGGGTTATGGTACAGAGTCAATGTGGAGACTATATACAGGGGTTATGGTACAGAGTCAATGTGGAGACTATATACAGGGGGTACCGGTACAGAGTCAATGTGGAGGCTATATACAGGGGTTATGGTACAGAGTCAATGTGGAGACTATATACAGGGGGTACCGGTACAGAGTCAATGTGGAGACTATATACAGGGGGTACCGGTACAGAGTCAATGTGGAGACTATATACAGGGGTTATGGTACAGAGTCAATGTGGAGACTATATACAGGGGGTACCGGTACAGAGTCAATGTGGAGACTATATACAGGGGGTACCGGTACAGAGTCAATGTGGAGACTATATACAGGGGGTACCAGTACAGAGTCAATGTGGAGACTATATACAGTGGGTACCGGTACAGAGTCAATGTGGAGGCTATATACAGGGTGTTACCGGTACAGAGTCAATGTGGAGACTATATACAGGGGGTACCAGTACAGAGTCAATGTGGAGACTATATACAGGGGGTACCGGTACAGAGTCAATGTGGAGGCTATATACAGGGTGTTACCGGTACAGAGTCAATGTGGAGACTATATACAGGGGGTACCAGTACAGAGTCAATGTGGAGACTATATACAGGGGGTACCGGTACAGAGTCAATGTGGAGGCTATATACAGGGGGTACCGGTACAGAGTCAATGTGGAGGCTATATACAGGGGGTACCGGTACAGAGTCAATGTGGAGGCTATATACAGGGGGTACCGGTACAGAGTCAATGTGGAGGCTATATACAGGGTATTACGGTACAGAGTCAATGTGGAGACTATATACAGGGGGTACCGGTACAGAGTCAATGTGAAGGCTATATACAGGGGGTACCGGTACAGAGTCAATGTGGAGGCTATATACAGGGGGTTCTGGTACAGAGTCAATGTGGAGGCTATATACAGGGGGTTCTGGTACAGAGTCAATGTGGAGGCTATATACAGGGGGTTCTGGTACAGAGTCAATGTGGAGACTATATACAGGGGGGTACCGGTACAGAGTCAATGTGGAGGCTATATACAGGGGGTACCAGTACAGAGTCAATGTGGAGGCTATATACAGAGGGTACCGGTACAGAGTCAATGTGGAGGCTATATACAGGGGGTACCGGTACAGAGTCAATGTGGAGGCTATATACAGGGTGTTACCGGCACAGAGTCAATGTGGAGATTATATACAGAGGGTACCGGTACAGAGTCAATGTGGAGGCTATATACAGGGGGTACCAGTACAGAGTCAATGTGGAGGCTATATACAGAGGGTACCGGTACAGAGTCAATGTGGAGGCTATATACAGGGGGTACCAGTACAGAGTCAATGTGGAGGCTATATACAGAGGGTACCGGTACAGAGTCAATGTGGAGGCTATATACAGGGGGTACCGGCACAGAGTCAATGTGGAGGCTATATACAGGGGGTACCAGTACAGAGTCAATGTGGAGACTATATACAGGGGGGTACCAGTACAGAGTCAATGTGGAGGCTATATACAGGGGGTACCGGTACAGAGTCAATGTGGAGGCTATATACAGGGGGGTACCAGTACAGAGTCAATGTAGAGACTATATACAGGGGGGTACCAGTACAGAGTCAATGTGGAGGCTATAAACAGGGGGTACCGGTACAGGGTCAGTGTGGAGGCTATATACAGGGGGTACAGAGTCAATGTGGAGGCTATATACAGGGGGTACAGAGTCAATGTGGAGGCTATATACAGGGGGTACCGGTACAGAGTCAATGTGGAGGCTGTATACAGGGGGTACCAGTACAGAGTCAATGTGGAGGCTATATACAGGGCGTACTGGTACAGAGTCAATGTGGAGGCTATATACAGGGTGTTACGGTACAGAGTCAATGTGGAGGCTATATACAGGGGGTAGCGGTACAGAGTCAATGTGGAGGCTATATATAGGGGGGTACCAGTACAGAGTCAATGTGGAGGCTATATACAGGGGGGTACAGGTACAGAGTCAATGTGGAGGCTATATATAGGGGGTACCGGTACAGAGTCAATATGGAGTCTATATACAGGGGGTACCGGTACAGAGTCAATGTGGAGGCTATATACAGGGGTACTGGTACAGAGTCAATGTGGAGGTTATATACAGGGGGTACCGGTACAGAGTCAATGTGGAGGCTATATACAGGGTGTTATGGTACAGAGTCAATGTGGAGAATATATACAGGGGTTACCGGTTCAGAGTCAATCAGTTAGTTGAGGTAATTGAGGTACTATGTAGATGTATGGAGTGTTATTAAAGTGACTATGCATAGATGATAACAGAGTAGCAGCAGCGTAAAAAGTGGAGGGGGGGGGGGGGCAATGCACATAGTCTCCTGGTAGCCACTTGACTAGATGTTCAGCAGTCTTGGGGCTTGGGGGTAGAAGTTGTTTAGAAGCCTCTTGGACCTAGACTTGGTGCTCCAGTACCGCTTGCCGTGCAGTAGCAGAGAGAACAGTCTATGACTTGGGTGGCTGGAGTCTTTGACAATTTTTAGGGCCTTCCTCTGACACCGCCTGGTATAGAGGTCCTGGATGGCAGGAAACTTGGCCCCAGTGAAGCACTGGGCCGTACGCACTGCCCTCGGTAGTGCCTTGCGGTCAGAGGCCGAGCAGTTGCCATACCAGGCAGTGATGCAACCCGTCAGGATGCTCTCGATGGTGCAGCTGTAGAACTTTTTGAGGATCTGAGAACCCATGCCAAGTCTTTTCATTCTCCATTTGGAGGATCTCTCCCCCCCTGTGGGAGCATCAGATCTGAGAAGCCATGCCAAGTCTTTTCATTCTCCATTTGGAGGATCTCTCCCCCCCTGTGGGAGCATCAGATCTGAGAAGCCATGCCAAGTCTTTTCATTCTCCATTTGGAGGATCTCTCCCCCCCTGTGGGAGCATCAGATCTGAGAACCCATGCCAAGTCTTTTCATTCTCCATTTGGAGGATCTCTCCCCCTGTGGGAGCATCAGATCTGAGAAGCCATGCCAAGTCTTTTCATTCTCCATTTGGAGGATCTCTCCCCCCCTGTGGGAGCATCAGATCTGAGAAGCCATGCCAAGTCTTTTCATTCTCCATTTGGAGGATCTCTCCCCCCCTGTGGGAGCATCAGATCTGAGAAGCCATGCCAAGTCTTTTCATTCTCCATTTGGAGGATCTCTCCCCCCCTGTGGGAGCATCAGATCTGAGAAGCCATGCCAAGTCTTTTCATTCTCCATTTGGAGGATCTCTCCCCCCCTGTGGGAGCATCAGATCTGAGAACCCATGCCAAGTCTTTTCATTCTCCATTTGGAGGATCTCTCCCCCCCTGTGGGAGCATCAGATCTGAGAAGCCATGCCAAGTCTTTTCATTCTCCATTTGGAGGATCTCTCCCCCCCTGTGGGAGCATCAGATCTGAGAAGCCAATTTATGGTCCAATTGTAGTTCTCAGAAAAGCATACAAATATGTCACTTTGCTGGTTTGCTCTTCTTCTTCATCTTCCTCATTTGTTTCATTCTATCTTCCATCTAACTAACAATACTTCAGGTGGAAGTTTTATTCCTTTATTTTAATGTTTTATTTCAGATTATTCTATTGATTGAAGGAGCTACTGCTTATTATGGAGGCTGTGTTACTCTTCTTTTCCACGGTAACACCAGTGTCATACTAGAGTTTACATCCTTATGTTTAACTGGGGAAATTTAGTTTCTGTGGCAAGGGCTGGCAGTGTGGACTTGTGAAGAGCAGAATCAGCAACCTCTGCACAATCAAAACAGTTGCTTTGTGAGAAGGTGTTAAATGTTCACAGTTAGCCAGTGTTATGTAAATGAGGTTGAAAAAGCACCAGTGGCCTGGCTTTGGGCCCAAGTGGCAGCATGTTCGCCAGGGCCATGGACCGGTGAGACAAGGGTGCCAGCCCGCACAGATGGAAACAGAAAAGTGTGAGCCTTTTGAGGAAAACACTTGGGTAAATCTGCTATGGAAATACGGCAATAGGAGAGAGAGAGCTGCTGTACATGGTTGGAGTCCTGGACATTCCAGAGAGCTGCTTTACATGGTTGGAGTCCTGAACATTCTGGAGAGCTGCTGTACATAGTTGGAGTCTGGAACATTCTGGAGAGCAGCCAAGCATCCAGACCCAGTAATGGTACAGACACACTTAGAAATCTGACTGTTGACAGGTACCGATAGCTACTGATAGGTACTTAGCACCGTAGGAGGCTGTTCCTTCGCTTGCTAGAACAAAAGACGCCCCTGATGTCTCTCAACCTGTCCAACATCTGGACTTTGAGCCAATCAGAGATAACAAACCTCCATGTGGGTGAGCCTATAGAAGTGACAAAAGGGAAAAAGAAGGCTCTTTTCTCAGTGTAAATCAGATGTAACCTTTATTTAACTAGGCAAGTCAGTTAAGTCCCCACGGGACTCCCAATCACAGCCTGCATTCAAACCAGGGACTGTCGTGACGACGCCTCTTGCACTGAGATGCAGTGCCTTAGACTGCTGCGCCACTCGGGATAAATTCATGAGAATTGCTGTAACAATAAAGCTGCAAATATAAATATTACGTTTTGAAATATTTTATATCTTGATAAGGATTTGTTTTTTTTGTCAGTTTAATAATGTGCACCTGCAGGAGAAGGTAAAGACAACAACCTCTCCTTCAACATCAGCAAAACAAAAGTTAAATGTTGACTTCGGGAAGCAGAAGATGGAACATGTCCCGATCCGCATCAACGGGACTGCAGTAGAGAGAGTGAGCAGTTTTCCGTTTTCCGGAGTCCTCACGAGGACTCGACGTGGACCAACAACAGCACCGCTTTTGTCAAGAGGGTCAAGAGGGTGTAACAGCTTCTCTACTTCCTAAGGTGTCTGATGAAATTAAGCATGTCACCCTGGGTTCTCACCAAGTTGAGAGCGCCCCGACGGGTTGCATCATGGCCTGGTACGGGAATGATTCCATCCACGACTGCAAGGCCTTCCAGTGGGTGGTGGAAACGACCCGTGCTCCCAATCATTTCAGGACATCTACTCGAAAAAAGTTCCTGAGGAAGGTATGCAGAATCATTAAAACTTCTTTTGGCTGCAGGGGCAGTATTGAGTAGCTTGGATGAAAAGGTGCCCAGAGTAAACGGCCTGCTCCTCAGTCCCAGTTACTAATATATGCATATTATTATTAGTATTGGATAGAAAACACTATGAGGTTTCTAAAACTGTTTGAATGATGTCTGTGAGTATAACATAACTCATATGGCAGGCAAAAACCTGAGAAGAAATCCAAACAGGAAGTGGGAAATCTGATGTTGGTCGATTTTTCAACCCAGCCCCTATTGTAGATACAGTGGGATATTGGTTATGTTGCACTTCCTAGGGCTTCCACTAGATGTCAACAGTCTTTAGAACTTTGAGGATTCTACTGTGAAGTGGGGGCTCATAAGGGCTGTTTGAGCCCGGTGTCTGGCAGATTGCCACAGGCTCTGAGGCGCGGTCACGAGAGAGTTAGCTCTCGTTCCATTGCTTTTCTACAGACATAGGAATTCTCCGGTTGGATGTTTTATGTTAAAAACATCCTAAAGATTGATTACATACATTGTTTGACATGTTTCTACGGACAGTAACGAACATTTTGTCTGCAACTAGGGCATGCGCTTTCATGACTTTGGATTTGTTAACCAAACGTGCTAACAGAAGTTGCTCTTTGGACATAAATGATGGACATTATCGAACTAAATCAAACATTTAATATGGAACTGGGATTCCTGGGAGTGGATTCTGATGAAGACCATCAAAGGTAAGTGAATATTTATCATGTTATTTCTGACTAGTTGTCTGAAGGCTGTACTCAGATTATTGCATGGTTTGCTTTTTCCATAAAGTTTAAAAAAAATCTGACACAGCGGTTCCATTAAGGAGTTGTGTATCTATATTTCCATGTCTAACAATTGTATTTTCATCAACATTTATATTGAGTATTTCTGTAAAATGATGTGGCTCTCTGCAAAAGCACCGGATGTTTTTGGAACTAGTGAACATAACGCGCCAATGTATACTGAGATGTTTTATATAAATATGAACTTTATCGAACAAAACATATATGTATTGTGTAACATGAAGTCCTATGAGTGTCATCTGATGAAGATCATCAAAGGTTAGTGATTAATTTTAGGTAGATAGGGGTAAATTGACTAGACAACAGCGTAGATAATAAACAGTAACAGCAGTATACTGTAGGTAGGGGTAAAGGATAGATAATAGACAGTAACAGCAGTATACTGTAGGTAGGGGTAAATGATAGATAATAGACAGTAACAGCAGTATACTGTAGGTAGGGGTAAAGGATAGGTAATAAACAGTAATAAACAGGTGGGGTAAAGGATAGGTAATAAACAGTGGCATACTGTAGGTAGGGATAAAGGATAGATAATAGACAGTAACAGCAGGGTACTGTAGTAACAGCAGTATACTGTAGGTAGGGGTAAATGATAGATAATAGACAGTAACAGCAGTATACTGTAGGTAGGGATAAAGGATAGATAATAGACAGTAACAGCAGTATACTGTAGGTAGGGGTGAATGATAGATAATAGACAGTAACAGCAGTATACTGTAGGTAGGGGTAAAGGATAGGTAATAGACAGTAACAGCAGTATACTGTAGGTAGGGGTAAAGGATAGATAATAGACAGTAACAGCAGTATACTGTAGGTAGGGGTAAAGGATAGATAATAGACAGTAACAGCAGTATACTGTAGGTAGGATAGATAATAGACAGTAGCAGCAGTATACTGTAGGTAGGGGTAAAGGATAGATAATAGACAGTAACAGCAGTGTACTGTAGGTAGGGGTAAAGGATAGATAATAGACAGTAACAGCAGTGTACTGTAGGTAGGGGTAAAGGATAGATAATAGACAGTAACAGCAGTATACTGTAGGTAGGGGTAAAGGATAGATAATAGACAGTAACAGCAGTATACTGTAGGTAGGGGTAAAGGATAGATAATAGACAGTAACAGCAGGGTACTGTAGGTAGGGGTAAAGGATAGATAATAGACAGTAACAGCAGGGTACTGTAGGTAGGGGTAAAGGATAGATAATAGACAGTAACAGCAGGGTACTGTAGGTAGGGGTAAAGGATAGATAATAGACAGTAACAGCAGGGTACTGTAGGTAGGGGTAAAGGATAGATAATAGACAGTAACAGCAGTATACTGTAGGTAGGATAGATAATAGACAGTAGCAGCAGTATACTGTAGGTAGGGGTAAAGGATAGATAATAGACAGTAACAGCAGTATACTGTAGGTAGGATAGATAATAGACAGTAACAGCAGTATACTGTAGGTAGGGGTAAAGGATAGATAATAGACAGTAACAGCAGGGTACTGTAGGTAGGGGTAAAGGATAGATAATAGACAGTAACAGCAGGGTACTGTAGGTAGGGGTAAAGGATAGATAATAGACAGTAACAGCAGGGTACTGTAGGTAGGGGTAAAGGATAGGTAATAGACAGTAACAGCAGTATACTGTAGGTAGGGGTAAAGGATAGATAATAGACAGTAACAGCAGTATACTGTAGGTAGGATAGATAATAGACAGTAGCAGCAGTATACTGTAGGTAGGGGTAAAGGATAGATAATAGACAGTAACAGCAGTATACTGTAGGTAGGATAGATAATAGACAGTAACAGCAGTATACTGTAGGTAGGGGTAAAGGATAGATAATAGACAGTAACAGCAGGGTACTGTAGGTAGGGGTAAAGGATAGATAATAGACAGTAACAGCAGTATACTGTAGGTAGGGGTAAAGGATAGATAATAGACAGTAACAGCAGGGTACTGTAGGTAGGGGTAAAGGATAGATAATAGACAGTAACAGCAGGGTACTGTAGGTAGGGGTAAAGGATAGATAATAGACAGTAACAGCAGGGTACTGTAGGTAGGGATAGTAAAGGATAGATAATAGACAGTAACAGCAGGGTACTGTAGGTAGGGGTAAAGGATAGATAATAGACAGTAACAGCAGGGTACTGTAGGTAGGGGTAAAGGATAGATAATAGACAGTAACAGCAGGGTACTGTAGGTAGGGGTAAAGGATAGATAATAGACAGTAACAGCAGGGTACTGTAATAGGTAGGGGTAAAGGATAGATAATAGACAGTAACAGCAGGGTACTGTAGGTAGGGATAATAGACAGTAAAGGATAGATAATAGACAGTAACAGCAGGGTACTGTAGGTAGGGGTAAAGGATAGATAATAGACAGTAACAGCAGGGTACTGTAGGTAGGGGTAAAGGATAGATAATAGACAGTAACAGCAGGGTACTGTAGGTAGGGGTAAAGGATAGATAATAGACAGTAACAGCAGGGTACTGTAGGTAGGGGTAAAGGATAGATAATAGACAGTAACAGCAGGGTACTGTAGGTAGGGGTAAAGGATAGATAATAGACAGTAACAGCAGGGTACTGTAGGTAGGGGTAAAGGATAGATAATAGACAGTAACAGCAGGGTACTGTAGGTAGGGGTAAAGGATAGATAATAGACAGTAACAGCAGGGTACTGTAGGTAGGGGTAAAGGATAGATAATAGACAGTAACAGCAGGGTACTGTAGGTAGGGGTAAAGGATAGATAATAGACAGTAACAGCAGGGTACTGTAGGTAGGATAGATAATAGACAGTAACAGCAGGGTACTGTAGGTAGGAGTAAAGGATAGATAATAGACAGTAACAGCAGGGTACTGTAGGTAGGGGTAAAGGATAGATAATAGACAGTAACAGCAGGGTACTGTAGGTAGGGGTAAAGGATAGATAATAGACAGTAACAGCAGGGTACTGTAGGTAGGGGTAAAGGATAGATAATAGACAGTAACAGCAGGGTACTGTAGGTAGGGGTAAAGGATAGATAATAGACAGTAACAGCAGGGTACTGTAGGTAGGGGTAAAGGATAGATAATAGACAGTAACAGCAGGGTACTGTAGGTAGGGGTAAAGGATAGATAATAGACAGTAACAGCAGGGTACTGTAGGTAGGGGTAAAGGATAGATAATAGACAGTAACAGCAGGGTACTGTAGGTAGGGGTAAAGGATAGATAATAGACAGTAACAGCAGGGTACTGTAGGTAGGGGTAGGATAATAGACAGTAGGGGTAAAGGATAGATAATAGACAGTAACAGCAGGGTACTGTAGGTAGGGGTAAAGGGGTAGGATAGATAATAGACAGTAACAGCAGGGTACTGTAGGTAGGGGTAAAGGATAGATAATAGACAGTAACAGCAGGGTACTGTAGGTAGGGGTAAAGGATAGATAATAGACAGTAACAGCAGGGTACTGTAGGTAGGGGTAAAGGATAGATAATAGACAGTAACAGCAGGGTACTGTAGGTAGGGGTAAAGGATAGATAATAGACAGTAACAGCAGGGTACTGTAGGTAGGGGTAAAGGATAGATAATAGACAGTAACAGCAGGGTACTGTAGGTAGGGGTAAAGGATAGATAATAGACAGTAACAGCAGGGCACTGTAGGTAGGGGTAAAGGATAGATAATAGACAGTAACAGCAGGGTATGTGATGAGTCAAAAGAGATGCGTGCTAAAAGTGTCAATGCAGATATTCCGGGTAGCTTTTGGTTAAAACTACTTAAAAACTATTTATCAGTCTTTTTAGCTTGTGGGTAGAAGCTGTTCAGGGTCATTTTGGTTCCAGACTTGCTGTGGTTTACTGATCTGACTGTTTTAGGGGATATTTTAGTCCAGACTGAAAGATTCAGAGCTTCCGGAAGGTTCTGCTCATGTGTACATGTAATATTCTCTACTTTACGCTCAGATCATAGTTGGATCAAGTTGAATCCATGTCTGATTCAAGATCTCACATAAAGATCACAGTATTATACATAACAGAACTGAATATCATAACGATACCGTAAGACAAACAAATCGATCTTGAATGATAATTCTTCAACTTTTACTAGGGGAGGACACCTGCCTCCTCTCATTGAAGCCACGGAAGTTCAAGGCCGACCGCGGTAATTGTTAGCAGAAAACAGGATCCCCCATTATAGTGAATGTAAAAATGGCAATGTTTGTTGTACAATTTTCATGTAAATGTAAATGAAAAATATTTTTCAAACGACAATCATGGCATCAATATTTACTTCTAAATACACCGGATGTATCTCCTCTAACTAATTCTTTTAGAATCAAACACAGAAGTTATAAGGATAATAATGTCTCCATGACACGCAAAATATCGGGAAATATCACATTTACATAAGTAATTCAGACTCTTTGCTATGAGACTGAAATGTATTGTCTCAGGTGCATCCTGTTTCCAATGATCATCCGTGAGATGGTTCTGCAACTTGATTGGAGCCCACCTGTCGTAAATTCAATTGCCACTCACACGTAGTTGACGCTTATTTTCAGGCTTCACAGTAGAAGCCTTCTGTCTCCACCCTGATTGTAAATCAGAGGCTGTTAAGCCAACAGAGTGTCTAAAATGGCAACCTATTCTATACAGTAAACTACTTTTGACCAGATTCCTCATAGGGAATATAGTGCTATTTCTGACAACACATCCTGGGAGAGGTTTATTTCGAGCTAGAGGAAGGGGTGTACACGTGTCACACTGATGTTTCTATCTGGAGAGAGAGATTCATTCTGTCTTTTGTCTGAGCTGCAGAATGAAAATGGCTTCCGGTCTGAGCATCAGATATGTGATGTTGCTTTTGAGCCACAAAAATAAAATAGAAGAAGGGTCAGTGGTGACAGGTTTAGGACAGTCCCACGCCATCACTGGCATTGTGCTCAGCTCTGTAAGAATAGACTAAAACTCAGCTCTGCTTCTCCTCAGCCCTGCCTCTGCTCTGCCTCTGTTCTGCCTCTGTTCTGCATCAGCTCTGCTCTACCTCAGCACTGCCTCTGTTCTGCCTCTCCTCTACCTCAGCCCTGCCTCTGTTCTGCCTCAGCCCTGCCTCTGTTCTGCCTCTCCTCTACCTCAGCCCTGCCTCTGTTCTGCCTCAGCCCTGCCTCTGTTCTGCCTCTCCTCTACCTCAGCCCTGCCTCTGTTCTGCCTCAGCCCTGCCTCTGCTCTGCCTCTGTTCTGCCTCTGCTCTACCTCAGCCCTGCCTCTGTTCTGCCTCTGCTTTACCTCAGCCCTGCCTCTGCTCTACCTCAGCCCTGCCTCTGCTCTACCTCAGCCCTGCCTCTGCTCTACCTCAGCCCTGCCTCTGCTCTGCCTCTGCTCTACCTCAGCCCTGCCTCTGCTCTACCTCAGCCCTGCCTCTGTTCTGCCTCTGCTCTACCTCAGCCCTGCCTCTGCTCTACCTCTGCTCTGCCTCAGCTCAGAGGATATAAAGAGCTAGCAGACATAACCAGCCTGGAGGCTGTACACTTCACTGGATTTAAAATGGGGGGAGAAAGGAGGGAGTGGGGAGGATATATATTTTTATTTCTGCTCTATCTGGTCAGTTTGATTAGAAGTACATCAGAGAGAAGCCATTACTGAAGTGTTGCACGTGACAAACGCCAAAATAAATTCAAAATCGACACTTCTTGGTGTTGATGACCCTGTCTGTCAAAATGTTCTCCTCTTTTGCCATGACCAGAGGTAGAATTCAGTATACTGTAAAATTAAACATTTGAAAACTCAAGTATTACATTTCTTCCATTTTTAAATCGTTGCAATTACATGTAATTCTATTGAAATAACCTCTGAACTCTTGTCTGAAATTATCATATTAATTAGTTGAGAATACAATACTGTAATAGCCTACATAAATAACAAGGGGATGTGCTCTCAACTGGCTCGCTGCTGCCAAACTTAATCTTCTGATAAAGCTTTGGTGATAAACATACGTTTCAAAGTGGTCATCATGAGCCAAACCCTTTATCGATTGTCCAGACAACTTGGCGAATGTATTGAGCAGGACAATCAAATCAAATGGAGAAAAGCACAGTTTTTTTTTAAATGTTTCAAAATACAAGGTTTATAGGCACAACAAGCACTTCTCTCTTGTTCTGTGCGTCACGGCTGGAACGGATGCAATTCTATTGTCAAAATCAACGCCACAACCAATAGCATTTTACCGCTAAGACCAGCTTTGGGTTGGTCGTAAACATTCCCACCAGCACGTACTGAAATAGCCACGTTTTGGCAAACGTTTTTAAGGACAAACCTTCGATATTGCCACCCCCTCCCACCTCAGAGCAAGCAAACTCATATAAGACATGCAAATTACCAATCTTGGTGCTAGGGTTTGAACATAAGAATGGTGCTGGCTAGGGCCTCCCGGGTGGCGCAGTGGACTAGGGCACTGCATCGCAGTGCTAGCTGTGCCACCAGAGACTCTGGGTTTGCGCCCAGGCTCTGTCGCAGGCGGCCACAACTGGGAGGTCCGTGGGGCGACGCACAATTGGCCTAGCGTCGTCCGGGTTACGGCGGGTTTGGCCGGTAGGGATGTCCTTGTCTCATCGCGCACCAGCGACTCCTGTGGCGCGCCGTGCACGCAGTGCACGCTGAGGTAGCCAGGTGCACGGTGTTTCCTCAGACACATTGGTGCGGCTGGCTTCTGGGTTTAGATGCACGCTGAGGTCGCCAGGTGCACGGTGTTTCCTCAGACACATTGGTGCGGCTGGCTTCCGGGTTTAGATGCACGCTGAGGTAGCCAGGTGCACTGTGTTTCCTCAGACACATTGGTGTGTCTGGCTTCCGGGTTTAGATGCACGCTGTGTTAAGAAGCAGTGCGGCTTGGTTGGGGAAGTGTTTTCGGAGGACGCATGGCTCTCGACCTTCGTCTCTCCTGAGCCCGTACAGGAGTTGTAGCGATGAGACAAGATAGTAATTACTAACAATTGGATACCACGAAATTGGGGAGAAAAGGGGGTAAAAAAAATAATTTAAAGAATGGTGCCAGCTTTAACAGATCAACTGTGTGTTAGATATTTGCCTTGGCTTTAATGCCAGTTGAAAATGGAGCACGACACTGCAGCCCTGATTTGCTTAAAACTAGTGTAGCAAGGCATCATGGATCATCAGTTATCAGTCCTTGACTCTGTCATTTCTCCCCCCAGCGTTCTTTAACTTTATAAAGGGGCCGTGAATTCATTCTTAGGGCTTTGTGTGTCCAGTGTACTATGAAATGCACTAAATGCTAAGGATTGAATAGCTATCTGCACTTCTTTTCACATCTCCTGGCCTCGAGAAGGTCTGCTATTATTCTGCTTCAGAGAGAAGGGACTTGGGGCTAAGGATGACCTATACTGCGGAAGGATTACTTAAGGACTGTTATTTTAAAAAACGAGTTGTGTAAGAATCTGATATTTCCTATGGCTTGATATATGTTTTGACCGTGTTTCAAGTCAATCGATTGTCGACGTAAATACAGGGTCTAAACAGGTAGAGGACAGTGTGATGGTCTAAGCAGGTAGAGGACAGTGTGATGGTCTAAGCAGGTAGAGGACAGTGTGATGGTCTAAGCAGGTAGAGGACAGTGTGATGGTCTAAACAGGTAGAGGACAGTGTGATGGTCTAAGCAGGTAGAGGACAGTGTGATGTTCTAAACAGGTAGAGGACAGTGTGATGGTCTAAGCAGGTAGATGACAGTGTGATGGTCTAAGCAGGTAGAGGACAGCGTGATGGTCTGAGCAGTTAGAGGACAGTGTGATGTTCTAAACAGGTAGAGGACAGTGTGATGGTCTAAACAGGTAGAGGACAGTGTGATGGTCTAAGCAGGTAGAGGACAGTGTGATGGTCTAAGCAGGTAGAGGACAGCGTGATGGTCTGAGCAGTTAGAGGACAGTGTGATGTTCTAAACAGGTAGAGGACAGTGTGATGGTCTAAGCAGGTAGAGGACAGTGTGATGGTCTAAACAGGTAGAGGACAGTGTGATGGTCTAAGCAGGTAGATGACAGTGTGATGGTCTAAGCAGGTAGAGGACAGCGTGATGGTCTGAGCAGTTAGAGGACAGTGTGATGTTCTAAACAGGTAGAGGACAGTGTGATGGTCTAAACAGGTAGAGGACAGTGTGATGGTCTAAGCAGGTAGAGGACAGTGTGATGGTCTAAACAGGTAGAGGACAGTGTGATGGTCTAAGCAGGTAGAGGACAATGTGATGGTCTAAGCAGGTAGAGGACAGTGTGATGGTCTAAGCAGGTAGAGGACAGTGTGATGGTGTATGTAGAGGACAGTGTGATGGGTGGGTCATCAAAGCTTTGATTAGATTGATGTCATTCTAAGTTATAAAAAAAAACATGCCTCACAGAAAATGTTGTTCTTAAAAGTTGTGTCATTGTAAGGGCTTGATTTAATCCAGATGTTCAGCGCTATAGATGTCTTCAAGGATGTTGCCAGGACCAACTGAGAACCAGACAAAACCTCCAGGGGACCATGACAACGTTCCTGACCAACCGAGAACTAGACAAAACCTCCAGGGGACCATGACAACGTTCCTGACCAACCGAGATCTAGACAAAACCTCTAGGGGACCATGACAACGTTCCTGACCAACCGAGAACTA
Source organism: Oncorhynchus gorbuscha (assembly GCF_021184085.1). Taxonomy (NCBI): domain Eukaryota; kingdom Metazoa; phylum Chordata; class Actinopteri; order Salmoniformes; family Salmonidae; genus Oncorhynchus; species Oncorhynchus gorbuscha. The sequence continues at coordinate 80,850,056 of NC_060190.1, forward strand.
GACAAAACCTCCAGGGGACTATGACAACGTTCCTGACCAACCGAGATCTAGACAAAACCTCCAGGGGACCATGACAACGTTCCTGACCAGCGGAGATCTAGACAAAACCTCCAGGGGACCATGACAACGTTCCTGACCAACCGAGAACTAGACAAAACCTCCAGGGGACCATGACAACGGTCCTGACCACTTTAGACAACCATTTTTGGTTGCAGTTACGTCCCTTTGGGACCATCACGCAACATCCTAATGACTGGTAACGTTACAATTAAAAAGGTTCTGACATGGTCTCCAGGGGACCATGAAAATGTTCCTGACCAACTGAGAACTAGAGAAAACCTCCAGGGGACCATGACAACGTTCCTGACCAACCGAAAACTAGACTAAACCTCCAGGGGACCATGACAACGGTCCTGCTAACATACAGAGAACCTAACAAAGGTCTCCCAGAGAACGTTGTGAAACGTGTCCTTGCGGTCATCGAATGCCCCACAGATAACGTCGTATCAGAACCGAATAGGAACCTTTAAAAAAATATTCCGTAACGGATATTATACCCAACTATAACATTATACTGCGACCTGTACTGAACGTCCTCTTGTAGTCCTGAGTTTAACGTCAAGCTTTAATGTTTCTAGAATGTTCTAACATTTTTTCAATTTTCGCCTAAAAGGACATACCCAAATCTAACTGCCTGTAGCTCAGGACCTGAAGCAAAGATATGCATTTTCTTGGTACCACTTGTAAGGAGAATATAACACATTAGATCTGCTAAAAGATAATACAAAGAAAAATAAGTGTTTTTGTATTTTTTGTACCATCAAGCAAAAGGCCATAATGTATTATTCCAGCCCAGGTAAAAATGTAGATTTTGGCCACTAGATGGCAGCAGTGTATGTGCAAAGTTTTAGACTGATCCAATGAACCATTGCATTTATGTTCATATTTTGGTATCAAGACTGCCCAAATGTGCCTAATTAGTTTATTAATATCGTTTCATGTTCAAAACTGTGCACTCTTCTCAGACAATAGCATGGTATTCTTACACTGTAATAGCTACTGTAAATTGGACAGTGCAGTTAGATTAACAAGACTTTAAGCTTTCTGCCAAATTCAGATATGTCTATGTCCTGGGAAATGTTGTTGTTACTTACAACCTCATGCTAATCGCATTAGCCTACGTTATCTCAACTTCCCGAGGGGGACTTAAATGGGGACCCACAGACCATCATAGATGAACACACAGACCAGCATAGATTAACACACAGACCACCATAGATTAACACACAGACCAACATAGATTAACACACAGACCAACATAGATTAGCACACAAACCACTATAGATTAACACACAGACCACCATAGATTAACACACAGACCACCATAGATTAACACAAAGACCACTATAGATTAACACACAGACCAACATAGATTAACACACAGACCACCATAAATTAACACACAGACCACCATAGATTAACACACAGACCACCATAGATTAACACACAGACCACCATAGATGAACACACAGACCACCATAGATGAACACACAGACCACCATAGATTAACACACAGACCACCATAGATTAACACACAGACCACCATAGATTAACACACAGACCAACATAGATTAACACACAGACCACTATAGATTAACACACAGACCACCATAGATTAACACACAGACCACCATAGATTAACACACAGACCACTATAGATTAACACACAGACCACCATAGATTAACACACAGACCACCATAGATTAACACACAGACCACCATAGATTAACACACAGACCAACATAGATTAACACACAGACCACCATAGATTAACACACAGACCACCATAGATTAACACACAGACCACCATAGATTAACACACAGACCAACATAGATTAACACACAGACCACTATAGATTAACACACAGACCACTATAGATTAACACACAGACCACCATAGATTAACACACAGACCACTATAGATTAACACACAGACCACCATAGATTAACACACAGACCACCATAGATTAACACACAGACCACCATAGATTAACACACAGACCACCATAGATTAACACACAGACCACCATAGATTAACACACAGACCACCATAGATTAACACACAGACCACCATAGATTAACACACAGACCACCATAGATTAATTCAATGTCTTGATTTATGAGGCCTATGTTAGCTCTCCAAACACCCAAATCAATCCCAGATGATCCTATTGGACATGGACATGCGTAGAAATGGAAATTGTGTCAGTGGAGGCTCCTCAGAGGAGACACGGGAGTACCATCCTCCTCAGTGAATTTCACAAAAATACAAATATTGAAAATATGTCAAAAGAGATCATTTTTAGATAAAATTACACAAAATGTATTCACATCACCTAAATGAATTGATTAAAATACTGTTTTGCTGTAGCCTCAACAGCACTCTGTGAGGTAGCACCATGCTGTAGATGGAGGACAGCTAGCTTCCATCCTCCTCTGAGTACATTGACTTCAATACAAAACCTAGGAGGCTCTTGGTTCTCACCCCCTTCCATGGACTTACACAGTAATTATGACAAATTCCCGGAGGACTTCCTCCAACCTATCAAAGCTCTTGCAGTACGAACTGACATGTTGTCCAACCAATAAAATGATCAGAGAATTAATCTAGTACTGAAAGCATAAGCTACAGCTAGCTAGCACTGCAGTTCATAACATGAGTTGAGTAGTTTATTTCACCTTTATTTAACCAGGTAGGCTAGTTGAGAACAAGTTTTCATTTACAATTGCGACCTGGCCAAGATAAAGCAAAGCAGTTCGACACATACAACGACACAGAGTTACACATGGAGTAAAACAAACATACAGTCAATAATACAGTATAAACAAGTCTATATACAATGTGAGCAAATGAGGTGAGATAAGGGAGGTAAAGGCAAAAAGGCCATGGTGGCAAAGTAAATACAATATAGCAAGTAAAACACTGGAATGGTAGTTTTGCAATGGAAGAATGTGCAAAGTAGAAATAAAAATAATGGGGTGCAAAGGAGCAAAATAAATAAATTAATTAAATACAGTAGGGAAAGAGGTAGTTGTTTGGGCTAAATTATAGGTGGGCTATGTACAGGTGCAGTAATCTGTAAGATGCTCTGACAGTTGGTGCTTAAAGCTAGTGAGGGAGATGAGTGTTTCCAGTTTCAGAGATTTTTGTAGTTCGTTCCAGTCATTGGCAGCAGAGAACTGGAAGGAGAGGCAGCCAAAGAAAGAATTGGTTTTGGGGGTGACTAGAGAGATAAACCTGCTGGAGCGTGTGCTACAGGTGGGAGATGCTATGGTGACCAGCGAGCTGAGATAAGGGGGGACTTTACCTAGCAGGGTCTTGTAGATGACATGGAGCCAGTGGGTTTGGCGACGAGTATGAAGCGAGGGTCAGCCAACGAGAGCGTACAGGTCGCAATGGTGGGTAGTATATGGGGCTTTGGTGACAAAACGGATTGCACTGTGATAGACTGCATCCAATTTGTTGAGTAGGGTATTGGAGGCTATTTTGTAAATGACATCGCCAAAGTCGAGGATTGGTAGGATGGTCAGTTTTACAAGGGTATGTTTGGCAGCATGAGTGAAGGATGCTTTGCTGCGAAATAGGAAGCCAATTCTAGATTTAACTTTGGATTGGAGATGTTTGATATGGGTCTGGAAGGAGAGTTTACAGTCTAACCAGACACCTAAGTATTTGTAGTTGTCCACGTATTCAAAGTCAGAGCTGTCCAGAGTAGTGATGTTGGACAGGTGGGTAGGTGCAGGTAGCGATCGGTTGAAGAGCATGCATTTAGTTTTATTTGTATTTAAGAGCAATTGGAGGCCACGGAAGGAGAGTTGTATGACATTGAAGCTTGCCTGGAGGATTGTTAACACAGTGTCCAAAGAAGGGCCAGAAGTATACAGAATGGTGTCGTCTGCGTAGAGGTGGATCAGAGACTCACCAGCAGCAAGAGCGAACTCATTGATGTATACAGAGAAGAGAGTCGGTCCAAGAATTTAACCCTGTGGCACCCCCATAGAGACTGCCAGAGGTCTGGACTGCAGACCCTCTGATTTGACACACTGAACTCTATCAGAGAAGTAGTTGGTGAACCAGGCGAGGCAATAATTTGAGAAACCAAGGCTGTCGAGTCTGCCGATGAGGATGTGGTGATTGACAGAGTCGAAAGCCTTGGCCAGATCAATGAATACGGCTGCACACTAACCCTAACCCTAACCCTAATATGTTGGTTATCTTGTTATTAGCCCCACCCTTCAGCTCCATTCAACCCCTCCCATCTGTCTCTCAACACCATCCAGTCCCACCCTTCAGCTCCATTCAACCCCTCCCATCTATCTCTCAACACCATCCAGTCCCACCCTTCAGCTCCATTCAACCCCTCCCATCTATCTCTCAACACCATCCAGTCCCACCCTTCAGCTCCATTCAACCCCTCCCATCTGTCTCTCAACACCATCCAGTCCCACCCTTCAGCTCCATTCAACCCCTCCCATCTGTCTCTCAACACCATCCAGTCCCTCAGCTCCATTCAACCCCTCCCATCTGTCTCTCAACACCATCCAGTCCCTCAGCTCCATTCAACCCCTCCCATCTGTCTCTCAACACCATCCAGTCCCACCCTTCATCTCCATTCAACCCCTCCCATCTGTCTCTCAACATCATCCAGTCCCACCCTTCAGCTCCATTCAACCCCTCCCATCTATCTCTCAACACCATCCAGTCCCACCCTTCAGCTCCATTCAACCCCTCCCATCTATCTCTCAACACCATCCAGTCCCACCCTTCAGCTCCATTCAACCCCTCCCATCTGTCTCTCAACACCATCCAGTCCCACCCTTCAGCTCCATTCAACCCCTCCCATCTGTCTCTCAACACCATCCAGTCCCTCAGCTCCATTCAACCCCTCCCATCTGTCTCTCAACACCATCCAGTCCCTCAGCTCCATTCAACCCCTCCCATCTGTCTCTCAACACCATCCAGTCCCACCCTTCATCTCCATTCAACCCCTCCCATCTGTCTCTCAACACCATCCAGTCCCACCCTTCAGCTCCATTCAACCCCTCCCATCTATCTCTCAACACCATCCAGTCCCACCCTTCAGCTCCATTCAACCCCTCCCATCTATCTCTCAACACCATCCAGTCCCACCCTTCAGCTCCATTCAACCCCTCCCATCTATCTCTCAACACCATCCAGTCCCACCCTTCAGCTCCATTAAACCCCTCCCATCTATCTCTCAACACCATCCAGTCCCACCCTTCAGCTCCATTCAACCCCTCCCATCTATCTCTCAACACCATCCAGTCCCTTCAGCTCCATTCAACCCCTCCCATCTATCTCTCAACACCATCCAGTCCCTTCAGCTCCATTAAACCCCTCCCATCTATCTCTCAACACCATCCAGTCCCACCCTTCAGCTCCATTCAACCCCTCCCATCTGTCTCTCAACACCATCCAGTCCCACCCTTCAGCTCCATTCAACCCCTCCCATCTGTCTCTCAACACCATCCAGTCCCACCCTTCATCTCCATTCAACCCCTCCCATCTGTCTCTCAACATCATCCAGTCCCACCCTTCAGCTCCATTCAACCCCTCCCATCTATCTCTCAACACCATCCAGTCCCACCCTTCAGCTCCATTCAACCCCTCCCATCTATCTCTCAACACCATCCAGTCCCACCCTTCAGCTCCATTCAACCCCTCCCATCTGTCTCTCAACACCATCCAGTCCCACCCTTCAGCTCCATTCAACCCCTCCCATCTGTCTCTCAACACCATCCAGTCCCTCAGCTCCATTCAACCCCTCCCACCTGTCTCTCAACACCATCCAGTCCCTCAGCTCCATTCAAGCCCTCCCATCAGTCTCTCAACACCATCCAGTCCCACCCTTCATCTCCATTCAACCCCTCCCATCTGTCTCTCAACATCATCCAGTCCCACCCTTCAGCTCCATTCAACCCCTCCCATCTATCTCTCAACACCATCCAGTCCCACCCTTCAGCTCCATTCAACCCCTCCCATCTATCTCTCAACACCATCCAGTCCCACCCTTCAGCTCCATTCAACCCCTCCCATCTGTCTCTCAACACCATCCAGTCCCACCCTTCAGCTCCATTCAACCCCTCCCATCTGTCTCTCAACACCATCCAGTCCCTCAGCTCCATTCAATCCCTCCCATCTGTCTCTCAACAACATCCAGTCCCTCAGCTCCATTCAACCCCTCCCATCTGTCTCTCAACACCATCCAGTCCCACCCTTCATCTCCATTCAACCCCTCCCATCTGTCTCTCAACACCATCCAGTCCCACCCTTCAGCTCCATTCAACCCCTCCCATCTATCTCTCAACACCATCCAGTCCCACCCTTCAGCTCCATTCAACCCCTCCCATCTATCTCTCAACACCATCCAGTCCCACCCTTCAGCTCCATTCAACCCCTCCCATCTATCTCTCAACACCATCCAGTCCCACCCTTCAGCTCCATTAAACCCCTCCCATCTATCTCTCAACACCATCCAGTCCCACCCTTCAGCTCCATTCAACCCCTCCCATCTATCTCTCAACACCATCCAGTCCCTTCAGCTCCATTCAACCCCTCCCATCTATCTCTCAACACCATCCAGTCCCTTCAGCTCCATTAAACCCCTCCCATCTATCTCTCAACACCATCCAGTCCCACCCTTCAGCTCCATTCAACCCCTCCCATCTGTCTCTCAACACCATCCAGTCCCACCCTTCAGCTCCATTCAACCCCTCCCATCTGTCTCTCAACACCATCCAGTCCCACCCTTCATCTCCATTCAACCCCTCCCATCTGTCTCTCAACATCATCCAGTCCCACCCTTCAGCTCCATTCAACCCCTCCCATCTATCTCTCAACACCATCCAGTCCCACCCTTCAGCTCCATTCAACCCCTCCCATCTATCTCTCAACACCATCCAGTCCCACCCTTCAGCTCCATTCAACCCCTCCCATCTGTCTCTCAACACCATCCAGTCCCACCCTTCAGCTCCATTCAACCCCTCCCATCTGTCTCTCAACACCATCCAGTCCCTCAGCTCCATTCAACCCCTCCCACCTGTCTCTCAACACCATCCAGTCCCTCAGCTCCATTCAAGCCCTCCCATCAGTCTCTCAACACCATCCAGTCCCACCCTTCATCTCCATTCAACCCCTCCCATCTGTCTCTCAACATCATCCAGTCCCACCCTTCAGCTCCATTCAACCCCTCCCATCTATCTCTCAACACCATCCAGTCCCACCCTTCAGCTCCATTCAACCCCTCCCATCTATCTCTCAACACCATCCAGTCCCACCCTTCAGCTCCATTCAACCCCTCCCATCTGTCTCTCAACACCATCCAGTCCCACCCTTCAGCTCCATTCAACCCCTCCCATCTGTCTCTCAACACCATCCAGTCCCTCAGCTCCATTCAACCCCTCCCATCTGTCTCTCAACACCATCCAGTCCCTCAGCTCCATTCAACCCCTCCCATCTGTCTCTCAACACCATCCAGTCCCACCCTTCATCTCCATTCAACCCCTCCCATCTGTCTCTCAACATCATCCAGTCCCACCCTTCAGCTCCATTCAACCCCTCCCATCTATCTCTCAACACCATCCAGTCCCACCCTTCAGCTCCATTCAACCCCTCCCATCTATCTCTCAACACCATCCAGTCCCACCCTTCAGCTCCATTCAACCCCTCCCATCTGTCTCTCAACACCATCCAGTCCCACCCTTCAGCTCCATTCAACCCCTCCCATCTGTCTCTCAACACCATCCAGTCCCTCAGCTCCATTCAACCCCTCCCATCTGTCTCTCAACACCATCCAGTCCCTCAGCTCCATTCAACCCCTCCCATCTGTCTCTCAACACCATCCAGTCCCACCCTTCAGCTCCATTCAACCCCTCCCATCTATCTCTCAACACCATCCAGTCCCACCCTTCAGCTCCATTCAACCCCTCCCATCTATCTCTCAACACCATCCAGTCCCACCCTTCAGCTCCATTAAACCCCTCCCATCTATCTCTCAACACCATCCAGTCCCACCCTTCAGCTCCATTCAACCCCTCCCATCTATCTCTCAACACCATCCAGTCCCTTCAGCTCCATTCAACCCCTCCCATCTATCTCTCAACACCATCCAGTCCCTCAGCTCCATTAAACCCCTCCCATCTATCTCTCAACACCATCCAGTCCCACCCTTCAGCTCCATTCAACCCCTCCCATCTATCTCTCAACACCATCCAGTCCCACCCTTCAGCTCCATTCAACCCCTCCCATCTATCTCTCAACACCATCCAGTCCCACCCTTCAGCTCCATTAAACCCCTCCCATCTATCTCTCAACACCATCCAGTCCCACCCTTCAGCTCCATTCAACCCCTCCCATCTATCTCTCAACACCATCCAGTCCCTTCAGCTCCATTCAACCCCTCCCATCTATCTCTCAACACCATCCAGTCCCTTCAGCTCCATTCAACCCCTCCCATCTGTCTCTCAACACCATCCAGTCCCACCCTTCAGCTCCATTCAACCCCTCCCATCTATCTCTCAACACCATCCAGTCCCTTCAGCTCCATTCAACCCCTCCCATCTATCTCTCAACACCATCCAGTCCCTTCAGCTCCATTCAACCCCTCCCATCTATCTCTCAACACCATCCAGTCCCTTCAGCTCCATTCAACCCCTCCCATCTGTCTCTCAACACCATCCATTTTGGATTTCTATTTGCCATATATTTTTTAATAATAAATAATATAATAATAATAAATGCCATTTAGCAGACGCTTTTATCCAAAGCGACTTACAGTCATGTGTGCATACATTCTACGTATGGGTGGTCCCGGGAATCGAACCCACTACCCTGGCGTTACAAGCACCATGCTCTACCAACTGAGCTACTGAAGGACCACTTTTTCAACAGTGCTGTGATTCTTGACAAAAGTACTGAACCGTTCTATTCTCATAGCTTCTACAGATTGTAAATTAAAAATATATTTTTTTGCTAAAATAATTTTTATGTTATTGATTGATTGACTACGGCTGTTCAAATCACCCATTATTGCTGTCTGCAGCGTTAGTTCTAGGCAAATGTTGCAATTCATCAGCCATTCCTGGACCTGTGACCAAAAACGAGCTACATATGGACAATACCAAAATAATCCCAAAATAAATGATCTAATGACTCTGCCTCCTCACAGCAGAATCAGCCCCCATATATACATAACATTCTATTGGTTGCAAGAATTTTGTAAATAGAAAAATGTGAAGTTTTGACTCCGTTGTTGTTTAGCGTATCAATTCATAAACCATGTGCCATGGAACATCGAAAATCTCTTACCAACTATTTTGCCATTTATATGGCACAGATGTCAGTTTTTTGGTCCTTAAATGAAATTGGTATATGTTTTTATTTATTACACTTTTCTTTAACCATTTATGTTCTTTAATACAGGGCCGACATACAAGTTCCTTACTTTTATCCCCTTCTACTTGCCTCTTCCATTTTATGTGGTAACGAAGACATTTCCATGTGTCTGTGTTAGCTGCATGTGTGACATCACTCCACCAGTCCTATTTAGGATATAATTCACACCAATTATACCTTTAAAAAAAAATCTTCAAAAGATGTTTGAATTTAACCATAATATTAGTTGTATTATTTGTTCTGTCTTTTCAGGATTAAACTGAAATTGCAACCAACTTTCTAAGGCTTATTTTTTAAAAAATAACGTTATTTTGGAGATAATTTCCTTTTCAAACAACTGAAAGTGAGCAGGTATAATCTGAATAAAGGGGAGGTTATAATCTGAATAAAGGGGAGGTTATAATCTGAATAAAGGAGAGGTTGTAATCTGAATAAAGGAGAGGTTATAATCTGAATAAAGGAGAGGTTGTGATCTGAATAAAGGGAAAAAGGCCATTCTTGAACATAGGATGAGACATTCTGTTATGCAGGTGAATGAGGACCCAAAAGCGACTTGGCGAAAACAGAGTCTTTAATCCAGTAAAGTAAATATTCAATACTCCTAGACAATTCTGAGCGGTAAATAAAACATAAAGAACAATTCCACTCGTAATGACGAGAACAGACTGGAGACTCGATCATAAACTGCAGGTTGCCTCGGGAAGGCACTTGACCGTAGCAGACTCAGACACCTGCTCACCACGCAGCATCTGAGGGAAACACGACACGACAGGGCGATACAAAGACACAGCACGGTGAATAATATACAAGGATCCGACAGGACAGAAACGGAAAACAAGGGGAGAAATAGGGACTCTAATCAGGGGAAAAGATAGGGAACAGGTGTGGGAAGACTAAATGATTGATTAGGGGAATAGGAACAGCTGGGAGCAGGAACGGAACGATAGAGAGAAGAGAGAGAGAGAGGAGGGAGAAAAAGGGGAACAACCTAAAAAGACCAGCAGGGGGAAAACGAACAGAAGGAAAAGCAAAATGACAAGACAATATAAGACAAAACATGACAGTACCCCCCACTCACCGAGCGCCTCCTGGCGCACTTAAGGAGGAATCCTGGCGGCAACGGAGGAAATCATCAATCAGTGAACGGTCCAGCACGTCCCGAGACGGAACCCAACTCCTCTCCTCAGGACCGTAACCCTCCCAATCCACTAAGTATTGGTGACCCCGTCCCCGAGAACGCATGTCCATGATCCTACGTACCTTGTAAATAGGTGCGCTCTCGACAAGGACGGGAGGGGGAGGGAAGACTAACGGGGGTGCGAAGAAAGGGCTTGACACAGGAGACATGGAAGACAGGATGGACGCGATTTGTCGCGGAAGAAGCTAGTCGCACAGCGACAGGATTGACGACCTGGGAGACACGGAACGGACCAATGAACCGCTGAGTCAACTTACGAGAAGCTGTCGTAAGAGGAAGGTTGCGAGTGGAAAGCCACACTCTCTGGCCGCAACAATACCTAGGACTCTTAATCCTACGTTTATTGGCGGCTCTCACAGTCTGTGCCCTGTAACGGCAAAGTGCAGACCTCACCCTCCTCCAGGTGCGCTCACAACGTTGGACAAACGCTTGAGCGGAGGGAACGCTGGACTCGGCAAGCTGGGATGAGAACAGAGGAGGCTGGTAACACAGACTACTCTGAAACGGAGATAACCCGGTAGCAGACGAAGGAAGCGAGTTGTGAGCGTATTCTGCCCAGGGAGCTGTTCTGCCCAAGACGCAGGGTTTCTGAAAGAAAGGCTGCGTAGTATGCGACCAATCGTCTGATTGGCCCTCTCTGAGACTGGGGATGAAACCCGGAAGAGAGACTACGGACGCACCAATCAAACGACAGAACTCCCTCCAAAACTGTGACGTGATTGCGGGCCTCTGTCTGAAACGGCGTCTAACGGGAGGCCATGAATTCTGAACACATTCTCGATGATGATTTGTGCCGTCTCCTTAGCGGAAGGAAGTTTAGCGAGGGAATGAAATGTGCCGCCTTAGAGAACCTATCGACAACCGTAAGAATCACAGTCTTCCCCGCAGACAAAGGCAGACCGGTAATGAAGTCTAGGGCGATGTGAGACCATGGTCGAGAAGGAATGGGGAGCGGTCTGAGACGACCGGCAGGAGGAGAGTTACCTGACTTAGTCTGCGCGCAATCCGAACAAGCCGCCACAAACGCGCGTGTCACGCTCCTGAGTCGGCCACCAAAAGCGCTGACGAATAGAAGCAAGAGTGCCTCGAACACCGGGATGACCAGCTAACTTGGCAGAGTGAGCCCACTGAAGAACAGCCAGACAGTGGAAACAGGAACGAAAAGAAGGTTACTAGGACAAGCGCGCGGCGACTGTGCATGAGTGCTTGCTTAACCTGTCTTTCAATTCCCCAGACTGTCAACCCGACAACACGCCCATAAGGAAGAATCCCCTCGGGATCAGTAGAAGCCACAGAAGAACTAAAAAGACGGGATAAGGCATCAGGCTTGGTGTTCTTGCTACCCGGACGGTAAGAAATCACAAACTCGAAACGAGCGAAAAACAACGCCCAACGAGCTTGACGAGCATTAAGTCGTTTGGCAGAACGGATGTACTCAAGGTTCTTATGGTCTGTCCAAACGACAAAAGGAACATAAACCACTGTGCCATTCGCCTAGGGCTAACGGATGGCGAGCAGTTCTTACCCACATCATAGTTGCGTTTAGATGGCGACAGGCGATGAGAAAAATAAGCGCAAGGATGAACCTTATCGTCAGACTGGAAGCGCTGGGATAGAATGGCTCCCACGCCTACCTCTGAAGCATCAACCTCGACAATGAATTGTCTAGTGACGTCAGGAGTAACGAGGATAGGAGCGGACGTTTCTTTAGAAGATCAAAAGCTCCCTGGGCGGAACCGGACCACTTAAAACACGTCTTGACAGAAGTAAGAGCTGTGAGAGGGGCAGCAACTTGACCGAAATACGAATGAAACGCCGATAGAAATTAGCGAAACCTAGAAAGCGCTGCAACTCGACACGTGACCTCCCACTCACTGACAGCTTGGACCTCGGAATCCATCTGAATGCCTTCAGCGGAAATAACGGAACCGAGAAAAGTAACGGAGGAGACATGAAAAGAGCACTTCTCAGCCTTCACGTAGAGACAATTCTCTAAAAGGCGCTGGAGAACACGTCGAACGTGCCTAACATGAATGTCGATGACGGTGAAAAAAAGGATATCTCAAGGTAGACAAAAACAAAGATGTTCAGCATGTCTCTCAGAACATCATTAACTAATGCCTGAAAAACAGCTGGCGCATTGGCGAGACCAAACGGCAGAACCCGGTACTCAAAATGCCCTTGTTAAACGCCGTTTTCCACTTCCCCCTCTCTGATGCGACGAGATGGTAAGCGTTACAAGGTCCAACTTTCACCTGGCTCCCTGCAGAATCTCGAAGGCTGATGACATAAGGGGAAGCGGATAACGATTCTTAACCGTTATGTCATTCAGCCCTCGATAATCCACGCAGGGGCGCAGAGTACCGTCTTTCTTCTTAACAAAAAAAAAACCCCGCCCTGGCCGGAGAGGAAGAAGGCACTATGGTACCGGCGTCAAGAGACACAGACAAATAATCCTCGAGAGCCTTACGTTCGGGAGCCGACAGAGAGTATAGTCTACCCCGAGGAGGAGTGGTCCCCGGAAGGAGATCAATACTACAATCATACGACCGGTGAGGAGGAAGGGAGTTGGCTCGGGACCGACTGAAGACCGTGCGCAGATCATGATATTCCTCCGGCACTCCTGTCAAATCGCCAGGTTCCTCCTGAGAAGTGGGGACAGAAGAAATGGGAGGGATGGCAGACATTAAACACTTCACATGACAAGAAACGTTCCAGGATAGGATAGAATTACTAGACCAATTAATAGAAGGATTATGATATACTAGCCAGGGATGACCCAAAACAACAGGTGTAAAAGGTGAACGAAAAATCAAAAAAGAAATAGTCTCACTGTGGTTACCAGATACTGTGAGGGTTAAAGGTAGTGTCTCAAATCTGATACTGGGAAGATGACTACCATCTAAGGCGAACATGGGCGTAGGCTTGTCTAACTGTCTGAAAGGAATGTCATGTTTCCGAGCCCATGCTTCGTCCATGAAACAACCCTCAGCCCCAGAGTCTATCAAGGCACTGCATGTAGCACCCGAACCGGTCCAGCGTAGATGGACCGACATAGTAGTACAGGATCTAGATGGAGAGACCTGAGTAGTAGCGCTCACCAGTAGCCCTCCGCTTACTGATGAGCTCTGGCTTTTACTGGACATGAATTGACAAAATGTCCATCAAATCCGCAATAGAGGCACAGGCGGTTGGTGATCCTCCGTTCCCTCTCCTTAGTCGAGATGCGAATACCTCCCAGCTGCATGGGCTCAGTCTCTGAGCCAGAGGAGGGAGATGGTTGCGATAAGGGAAACACCGTTGAGGAGCTCTCTTCCACGAGCTTGGTGACGAAGATCTACCCGTCGTTCTATGCGGATGGCGAGAGCAATCAAAGAGTCCACACTGGAAGGAACCTCCCGGGAGAGAATCTCATCTTTGACCACTGCGTGGAGTCCCTCCAGAAAACGAGCGAGCAGCGCCGGCTCGTTCCAGTCACTAGAGGCAGCAAGAGTGCGAAACTCTATAGAGTAATCCGTTATGGATCGATCACCTTGGCATAGGGAAGCCAGGGCCCTAGAAGCCTCCCTACCAAAAACTGAACGGTCAAAAACCCGTCATCTCCTCTTTAAAGTTCTGGTAATTGTTAGAGCAATCAGCCCTTGCCTCCCAGATAGCTGTGCCCCACTCCCCGGCCAGTAAGGAGTGAAATGAGTAAGCAACCCGAGCTCTCTCTAGAGTATGTGTTGGGTTGGAGAGAGAACACAATATCACACTGGGTGAGAAAGGATCTTACTCCGTGGGCTGCCCGGAGTAGCAAGGTGGGTTATTAACCCTAGGTTCCGGAGGCTCGGCAGACCAGGAAGACTCTGGAACTGTCCAGAGAGGTCGGAAACCTGAGCGGCCAGGTTCTCCACGGCATGGCGAGCCGCAGACAATTCCTGCTCGTGTCTGCCGAGCATGGCTCCTTGGATCTTGGCAGTGTTACCGTCTGTAGTCGCTGTCCATTCTTTGGTCGGATCCTTCTGTTATGCAGGTGAATGAGGACCCAAAAGCGACTTGGCGAAAACAGAGTCTTTAATCCATTAAAGTAAATATTCAATACTCCTAGACAATTCTGAGCGGTAAATAAAACATAAAGAACAATTCCACTCGTAATGACGAGAACAGACTGGAGACTCGATCATAAACTGCAGGTTGCCTCGGGAAGGCACTTGAATTTAGCAGACTCAGACACCTGCTCACCACGCAGCATCTGAGGGAAACACGACACGACAGGGCGATACAAAGACACAGCACGGTGAATAATATACAAGGATCCGACAGGACAGAAACGGAAAACAAGGGGAGAAATAGGGACTCTAATCAGGGGAAAAGATAGGGAACAGGTGTGGGAAGACTAAATGATTGATTAGCGGAATAGGAACAGCTGGGAGCAGGAACGGAACGATAGAGAGAAGAGAGAGAGAGAGGGAGAGAGAAAAAGGGGAACGAACCTAAAAAGACCAGCAGGGGGAAAACGAACAGAAGGAAAAGCAAAATGACAAGACAATATAAGACAAAAGATGACACATTCATACCAATTTACTAGAGAACCAGTTTGGATTGAAGTATAACTTTTGTATGACTGATGCCTTTACTGAGAGGTCTAATGCTTTAATATTTAATAATTTCTGCCATCCGAATTCATATCATGTCATATAAATAGGCCCTTTCGTCTGGCTTGCCATTCCAAATAAAATGGAATATTTTTTGTTCATATAATTTAAAAGCAGGTCACTAGGTGTAGGCAAAACCATAAGCAAATAGGTAAACTGTGATATGACTAAAGAGTTAATCAGGGTGAGTTTTCCATAAATAGACAGGTATTTTCCTTTCCATGGTAGCAAGATCTTATCTATTTTTGCTAACTTTCTATAACAATGTATTGGAGTGAGATCATTTCTTTCTTTTGGGATTTGTATACCGAGTATGTCCTCCATCAGACCATTTTATTGGTAAACTACATGGTAATGTAAAATGTGCATTTTTTAGTGATCCAATACGTAATATAGTACATTTATCATAATTTGGTTTTAATCCAGAGAGGTTAGCAAAAGTATCTAGATCCTCTAAGAGGCCGTGGAAAGACTCTAATTCTATAAGTATCTAGATCCTCTAAGAGGCCGTGGAGAGACTCTAATTCTATAAGTATCTAGATCCTCTAAGAGGCTGTGGAGAGACTCTAATTCTATAAGTATCTAGATCCTCTAAGAGGCCGTGGAGAGACTCTAATTCTGTAAGTATCTAGATCCTCTAAGAGGCCGTGGAAAGACTCTAATTCTATAAGTATCTAGATCCTCTAAGAGGCCGTGGAGAGACTCTAATTCTATAAGTATCTAGATCCTCTAAGAGGCCGTGGAGAGACTCTAATTCTATAAGTATCTAGATCCTCTAAGAGGCCGTGGAGAGACTCTAATTCTGTAAGTATCTAGATCCTCTAAGAGGCCGTGGAAAGACTCTAATTCTATAAGTATCTAGATCCTCTAAGAGGCCGTGGAGAGACTCTAATTCTATAAGTATCTAGATCCTCTAAGAGGCCGTGGAGAGACTCTAATTCTATAAGTATCTAGATCCTCTAAGAGGCCGTGGAGAGACTCTAATTCTATAAGTATCTAGATCCTCTAAGAGGCCGTGGAGAGACTCTAATTCTATAAGTATCTAGATCCTCTAAGAGGCCGTGGAGAGACTCTAATTCTATAAGTATCTAGATCCTCTAAGAGGCCGTGGAGAGACTCTAATTCTATAAGTATCTAGATCCTCTAAGAGGCCGTGGAGAGACTCTAATTCTATAAGTATCTAGATCCTCTAAGAGGCCGTGGAGAGACTCTAATTCTATAAGTATCTAGATCCTCTAAGAGGCCGTGGAGAGACTCTAATTGAGACTCTAATTGAGACTCTAATTGTGGTTTTAAAAGAAAACATGAATTAACAGCGTACACCTTTTTCCTGTAAACAATAGATGTTATATTCCTTCTCTTTTAGCTCGGTAAATACTGATCCTCTTTTCTTATGATCTTGTCTTATTATCTGTTAAGCCATTACAATTGTATAAATGGCTATACTTATTTCACCATTTACCATAATGAGACACAACTTTCAATTCTATTTATCAAAATATATGTTTGTAAACGTACCATTTAAAAAGTAACATGATGATTGAGTGTCTATATAGTTGTACCATGATATTTGCATTGCTACTAAGTAAACCTCCAATTGGTCCCCACTATTCCACCCGCTAAAAGCCCTCCTCATCTCGAGTTGGGTTGTCATCCCAATGCCCAGCAGACCACCCCCGACCCCCCCGACCCCCCGTATCCCAGTGTCACGCGGGACTAGGTGTGTGTGCAGGAATCAGACGCAGAGAGAGAGTAACCAAACTGATAAGCCCAATAAAATACAGGGCGCAGGACACTATACCAGACAACCCAAAACCACAGGGTGTCCAGTATAAAAAAACAAAATACACCACGACCTAATATGTACACACGTAACAAAAGACAATCCCACACAAAACAAGGGCGGGTCCAACTACTACATATAGGGAAGCTAATTAAACTAAAATACACTCAGGTCAAACTAATGAGACAAAACCAACAGACAAACGAAAGGGGATCGGTAGCGGCTAGTAGGTTGGTGACGCCGACCGCCGAGCACCGCCAGAACAGGCAGGGGAGCCAACTTCTAGTAGGACGGTGACGCCGACCACCGAGCACCGCCC
This sequence comes from Oncorhynchus gorbuscha, assembly GCF_021184085.1. Lineage (NCBI taxonomy): Eukaryota > Metazoa > Chordata > Actinopteri > Salmoniformes > Salmonidae > Oncorhynchus > Oncorhynchus gorbuscha. Next base: position 80,867,468 of record NC_060190.1, read on the forward strand.
GAACAGGCAGGGGAGCCAACTTCTAGTAGGACGGTGACGCCGACCACCGAGCACCGCCCGAACAGGCAGGGGAGCCAACTTCTAGTAGGACGGTGACGCCGACCACCGAGCACCGCCCGAACAGGCAGGGGAGCCAACTTCTAGTAGGACGGTGACGCCGACCACCGAGCACCGCCCGAACAGGCAGAGGAGCCAACTTCTAGTAGGACGGTGACGCCGACCACCGAGCACCGCCCCAACAGGCAGGGGAGCCAACTTCAGTGGCAGCGAGTAGGACGGTGACGCCGACCACCGAGCACCGCCCGAACAGGCAGGGGAGCCAACTTCTAGTAGGACGGTGACGCCGACCACCAAGCACCGCCCCAACAGGCAGGGGAGCCAACTTCAGTGGCAGCGAGTAGGACGGTGACGACGACCGCCAAGCACCGCCAGAACAGGCAGGGGAGCCAACTTCAGTGGCAGCGAGTAGGACGGTGACGACGACCGCCGAGCACCACCCCAACAGGCAGGGGAGCCAACTTCTAGTAGGACGGTGACGCCGACCGCCGAGCACCGCCCCAACAGGCAGGGGAGCCAACTTCAGTGGCAGCGAGTAGGACGGTGACGACGACCGCCAAGCACCGCCAGAACAGGCAGGGGAGCCAACTCAGTGGCAGCGAGTAGGACGGTGACGACGACCGCCGAGCACCACCCCAACAGGCAGGGGAGCCAACTTCTAGTAGGACGGTGACGCCGACCGCCGAGCACCGCCCCAGTCAGGCAGGGGAGCCATTTCAGTGGCAGCGTTAGGGCGGTGACGAGACCGAAGGCACCACCCCAACAGGCAGGGGAGCCAACTTCTAGTAGGACGGTGACGCCAACCGCCGAGCACCGCCCCAACAGGCAGGGGAGCCAACTTCTTAGGACGGTGACGCCGACCACCGAGCACCGCCCCAACAGGCAGGGGAGCCAACTTCAGTGGCAGTGAGTAGGACGGTGATCGACGACCGCCAGTCACCGCCAGAACAGGCAGGGGAGCCAACTCTCAGTGGCAGCGAGTAGGACTGTGACAGTTCGCCGAGCACCACCCCAACAGGCAGGGGAGCCAACTTCTAGTAGGAGGTATCTGTGTTCGCCGAGCACCGCCCCAACAGGCAGGGGAGCCAACTCAGTGGCTCTGTGTAGGACGGTGACGATCTACCGCCGAGCACCACCCCAACAGGCAGGGGAGCCAACTTCTTTAGGACGGTGACGCCGCCGCCGAGCACCGCCCCAACAGGCAGGGGAGCCAACTTCTAGTAGGACGGTGACGCCGACCGCTGAGCACCGCCAGAACAGGCAGGGGAGCCAACTTCGGCGGAAGTCGTGACACCCAGAGCCATGAAAAGACTAGGATCCATCCTTCGATAAAAGCACACAGTGCCATTTACAGGACAGTTTTTGTAATATTTGTCGATAAATTTCTCTAGTCCAAGATTTGTTTCGTGTTATTATCCAGATTGAAGGTTATCACCCACAAGATTGTGTGGTGCTAATATTTAGTCAAACTTGCCGATATTGAATATAACGTTTTTATCTTTTTATCTACATTACTACCTTCAGTCCACCATTACCTGTCTCAGTTCCGCCCCTATCTGTCTCAGTCCCGCCCCTACCTGTCTCAGTCCCGCCCCTACCTGTCTCAGTTCTTCTCTGTTCTCTCTGTTCTCTGTTTTGTCTCTTCTCTAAGTTATCTGTGTTCTCTCTTCTCCCTGTTCTCTGTGTTCTCAGTGTTCTCTGTGTTTTCTGTGTTATCTATGTCCTCTCTTTTCTCTGTTCTCTGTGTTCTCTCTTCTCCCTGTTCTCTGTGTTCTCTCTTCTCCCTGTTCTCTGTGTTCTCAGTGTTCTCTGTGTTTTCTGTGTTATCTATGTCCTCTCTCTTCTCTTTGTTCTCTGTGTTCTCTCTTCTCTTTGTTCTCTGTGTTCTCTGTGCTCTCTCTTCTCTCTGTTCTCTCTTCTCTTTGTTCTCTGTGTTCTCTGTGTTCTCTCTTCTCTTTGTTCTCTGTGTTCTCTGTGTTCTCTCTTCTCTCTGTTCTCTGTGTTCTCTTGGTTCTCTGTGTTCTCTCTCTTCTCTTGGTTCTCTGTGTTCTCTCTTCTCTGTGTTCTCTGTGTTCTCTGTGTTCTCTCTGTTCTCTGTGTTCTCTGTGTTCTCTGTGTTCTCTCTGTTCTCTGTGTTCTCTCTGTTCTCTGTGTTCTAGTGTTCTCTGTGTTCTCTCTGTTCTCTGTGTTCTCTGTGTTCTCTCTATTCTCTCTGTTCTCTGTGTTCTCTCTGTTCTCTGTGTTCTATTGTTCTCTTTGTTTTCTGTGTTCTCTCTGTTCTCTGTGTTCTATTCTTCTCTGTTCTCTGTGTTCTATTGTTCTCTGTGTTTTCTGTGTTCTCTGTGTTCTATTGTTCTATGTGTTCTCTGTGTTCTCTCTGTTGTCTGTGTTCTATTGTTCTCTGTGTTCTCTGTGTTCTCTCTGTTCTCTGTGTTCTATTGTTCTCTGTGTTCTCTGTGTTCTCTCTGTTCTCTGTGTTCTATTGTTCTCTGTGTTTTCTGTGTTCTCTCTGTTCTCTGTGTTCTATTGTTCTCTGTGTTTTCTGTGTTCTATTGTTCTCTGTGTTCTCTGTGTTCTCTGTGTTCTCTCTGTTCTATTTTCTCTGTGTTCTCTGTGTTCTATTGTTCTCTGTGTTTTCTGTGTTCTCTGTGTTCTCTGTGTTCTCTCTGTTCTCTGTGTTCTATTGTTCTCTGTGTTCTCTGTGTTCTCTGTGTTCTCTCTGTTCTATTGTTCTCTGTGTTCTCTGTGTTCTCTGTGTTCTCTGTGTTCTCTGTGTTCTCTCTGTTCTCTGTGTTCTATTGTTCTCTGTGTTCTCTGTGTTCTCTGTGTTCTATTGTTCTCTGTGTTCTCTGTGTTCTCTCTGTTCTCTGTGTTCTATTGTTCTCTGTGTTTTCTGTGTTCTCTCTGTTCTCTGTGTTTTCTGTGTTCTCTGTGTTCTCTCTCTTCTCTGTGTTCTATTGTTCTCTGTGTTTTCTGTGTTCTCTCTGTTCTCTGTGTTTTCTGTGTTCTCTGTGTTCTCTCTGTTCTCTGTGTTCTATTGTTCTCTGTGTTTTCTGTGTTCTCTCTGTTCTCTGTGTTTTCTGTGTTTTCTGTGTTCTCTGTGTTCTCTCTCTTCTCTGTGTTCTATTGTTCTCTGTGTTCTCTGTGTTCTCTGTGTTCTCTCTCTTCTCTGTGTTCTCTGTTCTCTCTGTTCTCTTTGTTCCGGGGGTTGGAGATGAATACGAGTCTTTAGCTCCTGATTGTAGAACGTTAGTTAGTGCCACTAATCTTTCTTCTCCACGTAATTGTCTAGCGTGGCGGCCTGGACATTTCCCTCTGTGGGAAGGGCTTACTGGGAAGAGAGGGCTTTATGAACCTGGATATAGAAACTACTCCTGTCCTGAAGGCGTTTCAACCCTACTGTTTCTATGATTCATCTGTCGTTGTTGTTAATCATTTGTCAACTTGCCCACATTTTTGTTTCGCTTAGTTAAATTCTCTAGATTGTTGCTTCAATCTCACACAGGAAACAAATTCGCAGATGGACAATTTCTGGACCCGTCATTGAAAATCTTAATTGGTAGAACATCATTTAAAAAATGACATGTAAATGTTTTAAAATGTTTTTTTCTTCCTCTCTTTGTTTGTACCGATCATCCAGGATGTTCACATATGATCAGATGTTGACTATAATTTCCTCTCAAACTCCCAACCCAGACAATTATTGGCCACAGCTTCATGTAGATTGTCAGCGATTGGGTGCAGAGTGAAAGCGGAGTGAGGAGCAGGACACAGGTATAGAGGAATCCAACTGAGTTTTACTCAAAGAATAAAGCAACATTCCAAACAGGAACATACAACACAACTCTAACCTAAACACAACCACTAACGACTTGAAACAATCACGGACAGAACAGAAACGTATGTCAGATGGTTAAATAGGGAATGTAGTGAGGGAATGTAAAACAGGTGTGTATGTAATCAGACAAAACAAAACGAAACAGAAAGATGGGATCGTTAGTGACGAGAGAGCCGGTGACGTTGACCGCCGAACAAGTAGAAGGACCGACTGACATCATGTAAGATAGGTTGGCCACTCAGGGCCCTTGTTAGTGGCCTGGGTGGTCTAGTAATCTGGGAGCTTGTTAAATGACATGACTTCCTGCCAGGCTGGCTACCTGATGATTGGCTACCTGCTGATGTCTCTCACCTGCACAATCAGCTACGCTCAGCCTGGAGCTCAAATAACTACAAAGAGGTAGTGGTAGGACAGTTGACAAGCACTCTACTTTGTGCTCTCCCTGTTCTCCCTGTTCTCCCTGTTCTCTCTGTACTCTCTGTTCTCCCTGTTCTCTCTGTACTCTCTGTTCTCTCTGTACTCTCTGTTCTCCCTGTTCTCTCTGTTCTCCCTGTTCACTCTGTTCTCTCTGTACTCTCTGTTCTCCCTGTTCTCCCTGTTCTCTCTGTTCTCCCTGTTCTCTCTGTTCTCTCTGTTCTCTCTGTACTCTCTGTTCTTCTGTACTCTCTGTTCCCCCTGTTCACTCTGTTCTCTCTGTACTCTCTGTTCTCTCTGTTCTCTCTGTACTCTCTGTTCTCTCTGTTCTCTCTGTTCTCTCTGTTCTCCCTGTTCTCTCTGTACTCTCTGTTCTCTCTGTACTCTCTGTTCTCTCTGTTCTCTCTGTACTCTCTGTTCTCTCTGTTCTCTCTGTTCTCCCTGTTCTCTCTGTTCTCTCTGTTCTCTCTGTTCTCTCTGTACTCTCTGTTCTCTCTGTTCTCTCTGTTCTCTCTGTTCTCTCTGTTCTCCCTGTTCTCTCTGTTCTCTCTGTTCTCTCTGTACTCTCTGTTCTCTCTGTTCTCCCTGTTCTCTCTGTTCTCTCTGTTCTCCCTGTTCTCTCTGTTCTCCCTGTTCACGCTGTTCTCTCTGTACTCTCTGTTCTCTCTGTTCTCTCTGTTCTCTCTGTTCTCCCTGTTCTCTCTGTACTCTCTGTTCTCTCTGTTCTCTCTGTACTCTCTGTTCTCCCTGTTCTCTCTGTTCTCCCTGTTCTCTCTGTTCTCTCTGTACTCTCTGTTCTCCCTGTTCACTCTGTTCTCTCTGTTCTCTCTGTTCTCCCTGTTCTCTCTGTTCTCTCTGTACTCTCTGTTCTCTCTGTTCTCTCTGTACTCTCTGTTCTCCCTGTTCTCTCTGTTCTCTCTGTTCTCCCTGTTCACTCTGTTCTCTCTGTTCTCCCTGTTCTCCCTGTTCTCCCTGTTCTCTCTGTTCTCTCTGTTCTCTCTGTTCTACCTGTTCTCTCTGTTCTCTCTGTTCTCTCTGTTCTCCCTGTTCTCTCTGTTCTCCCTGTTCTCTCTGTTCTCTCTGTTCTCTCTGTTCTACCTGTTCTCTCTGTTCTCCCTGTTCTCCCTGTTCTCCCTGTTCTCTCTGTTCTCTCTGTTCTCCCTGTTCTCTCTGTACTCTCTGTACTCTCTGTTCTCCCTGTTCTCCCTGTTGTCTCTGTACGCTCTGTTCTCTCTGATCTCTCTGTTCTCCCTGTTCTCTCTGTTCTCCCTGTCTGTATCTATAGTCAGACCAGGATGCTGTCTGTATCTATAGTCAGACCAGGATACTGTCTGTAACTGTAGTCAGACCAGGATGCTGTCTGTATCTATAGTCAGACCAGGATACTGTCTGTATCTATAGTCAGACCAGGATGCTGTCTGTATCTATAGTCAGACCAGGATACTGTCTGTATCTATAGTCAGACCAGGATACTGTCTGTATCTATAGTCAGACCAGGACATGGAGGAGAGCTGTCTGTATCTATAGTCAGACCAGGACATGGAGGAGAGCTGTCTGTATCTGTAGTCAGACCAGGATGCTGTCTGTATCTATAGTCAGACGTGGACACTGTCTGTATCTATAGTCAGACCAGGATACTGTCTGTATCTATAGTCAGACCAGGATACTGTCTGTATCTATAGTCAGACCAGGATACTGTCTGTATCTGTAGTCAGACCAGGATGCTGTCTGTATCTATAGTCAGACCAGGATACTGTCTGTATCTGTAGTCAGACCAGGATACTGTCTGTATCTGTAGTCAGACCAGGACACTGTCTGTATCTGTAGTCAGACCAGGACACTGTCTGTATCTGTAGTCAGACCAGGATACTGTCTGTATCTGTAGTCAGACCAGGACACTGTCTGTATCTGTAGTCAGACCAGGATACTGTCTGTATCTGTAGTCAGACCAGGATACTGTCTGTATCTGTAGTCAGACCAGGACACTGTCTGTATCTATAGTCAGACCAGGACACTGTCTGTATCTGTAGTCAGACCAGGATACTGTCTGTATCTGTAGTCAGACCAGGACACTGTCTGTATCTATAGTCAGACCAGGATACTGTCTGTATCTATAGTCAGACCAGGACACTGTCTGTATCTGTAGTCAGACCAGGATACTGTCTGTATCTGTAGTCAGACCAGGATACTGTCTGTATCTGTAGTCAGACCAGGACACTGTCTGTATCTATAGTCAGACCAGGATACTGTCTGTAACTGTAGTCAGACCAGGATGCTGTCTGTATCTATAGTCAGACCAGGATGCTGTCTGTATCTATAGTCAGACCAGGATACTGTCTGTAACTGTAGTAAGACCAGGATACTGTCTGTATCTATAGTCAGACCAGGATACTGTCTGTATCTATAGTCAGACCAGGATACTGTCTGTATCTATAGTCAGACCAGGATACTGTCTGTATCTATAGTCAGACCAGGATACTGTCTGTATCTGTAGTCAGACCAGGATACTGTCTGTATCTATAGTCAGACCAGGATACTGTCTGTATCTGTAGTCAGACCAGGATACTGTCTGTATCTATAGTCAGACCAGGATACTGTCTGTATCTATAGTCAGACCAGGATACTGTCTGTATCTGTAGTCAGACCAGGATACTGTCTGTATCTATAGTCAGACCAGGATGCTGTCTGTATCTATAGTCAGACCAGGATACTGTCTGTATCTATAGTCAGACCAGGATACTGTCTGTATCTATAGTCAGACCAGGATGCTGTCTGTATCTATAGTCAGACCAGGATACTGTCTGTATCTATAGTCAGACCAGGATACTGTCTGTATCTATAGTCAGACCAGGACACTGTCTGTATCTATAGTCAGACCAGGACACTGTCTGTATCTATAGTCAGACCAGGATACTGTCTGTATCTGTAGTCAGACCAGGACACTGTCTGTATCTATAGTCAGACCAGGATACTGTCTGTATCTATAGTCAGACCAGGATACTGTCTGTATCTATAGTCAGACCAGGACACTGTCTGTATCTATAGTCAGACCAGGATACTGTCTGTATCTATAGTCAGACCAGGATACTGTCTGTATCTATAGTCAGACCAGGATACTGTCTGTAACTGTAGTCAGACCAGGATACTGTCTGTATCTATAGTCAGACCAGGATACTGTCTGTATCTGTAGTCAGACCAGGATACTGTCTGTAACTGTAGTCAGACCAGGATGCTGTCTGTATCTATAGTCAGACCAGGATACTGTCTGTATCTATAGTCAGACCAGGATACTGTCTGTAACTGTTTTGAGGACACAAACTCATGTCAATGACTGACTGTTCTGTTTAAGGCCGTTATTACACTGAGTGAGTCATGGCTATTTCTGTTAAGCCTCTGTCACTAAGGTTCATTCTCTAACGTTAATGTCAGACCAAAGACATCACAGCATTATTCCCTTTGATAAACGTCATTTACTCATATAATATTTAAAATGTAAAAAAATTGAAGTAATATTCTGTCCTCACAATATTTAATTGCACTGAAATTGAATCATGCTGAAACAGGCAAAAAGTAACTTGGTAGAGAAATGGTTGACACATGAACCTATTCATGTCACGATCGTCGTATGAAGGGGACCAAAGCGCAGAATGAATGCATTATTTTATTGAATGACGAAAAACACGACGGAAACTGAACAAGCTATCAAAACAACAAACGACCGTGACTGCTAATGAAACATAGTGCTAACATGCATCTAGACATAGACAATCACCCACAACACACAATGACAAAACAGGCTACCTAAATATGGTTCCCAATCAGAGACAACGACTAACACCTGCCTCTGATTGAGAACCATATCAGGCCAAACACAGAAACAGACAAACTAGACATCCAACATAAAATGCCCACCCAGCTCACGTCCTGACCAACACTAAAACAAGAAAAACACAGAAGAACGATGGTCAGAACGTGACATTTCAGATATGTAGCCTGCAGTACAAAGCAGTGCAGCAATTTCACAATGTGAGACCTTGGGGGAGCAAGTGTTTATACTGAAACAATGTGAGACCTTGGGGGAGCAAGTGTTTAGACTGAAACAATGTGAGACCTTGGGGGAACAAGTGTTTATACTGAAACAATGTGAGACCTTGGGGGAACAAGTGTTTATACTGAAACAATGTGAGACCTTGGGGGAGCAAGTGTTTATACTGAAACAATGTGAGACCTTGGGGGAGCAAGTGTTTAGACTGAAACAATGTGAGACCTTGGGGGAACAAGTGTTTATACTGAAACAATGTGAGACCTTGGGGGAGCAAGTGTTTATACTGAAACAATGTGAGACCTTGGGGGAGCAAGTGTTTAGACTGAAACAATGTAAGACCTTGGGGGAACAAGTGTTTATACTGAAACAATGTGAGACCTTGGGGGAACAAGTGTTTATACTGAAACAGGTCTTACAACTGCAGCCAGGCTAGTGAGGGCACTCTGTCTTTCGAAAGTAGTTTTTAAAACACCTTCCCTGGCTTCCAAGTCCTTCAAATAGTAAATTAACCACAGCCAGCCAGAGAAAAAGAGAGTGAAAGCCAGCGAGAGAGAGAAAGAAAACAAGGTAACGAGAGAGAGAGAGATAAACCACTTCTACAATATTTTTGTCTCTATAACAAAGAACAGAGTAAACATAAACATGACCTGAGTTAACTACAGGACAAAATACAAACCCAAAAAGACCTGATGTTATCCTAGATGAAATAATAAAATATACAGACCACAAATTGCAATTGGCTATACATAAACTCTTTAACATCATCCTGAGCAACAGGGCCTTAGCAACGGGCATTTTACTTTGGGCACGTCAGTCAGGCGGAAATTTAGAAAAATGTGTTTATTTCACTATTGTATATTATGTGCTTCACTTGCTTTGGCAAGTTAAGCATTAGGGGGTGCTATTACAATTTTTAGATGAAAAACGTTCCCATTTTACACAAGATATTTTGTCACGAAAAGATGCTTGACTATGCATATAATTGGCAGCTTTGCATAGAAAACACTCTGACGTTTCCAAAACTGCAAAGATATTGTCTGTGAGTGCCACAGAACTGATGTTACAGGTGAAACCAAGATAAAAATCCAACCAGGAAGTGCAGCATTTTTTGAAACCGCCTCATGCCATTGACTCCTTATATGGCTGTGAATGAGTTACGAATGAGCTTATGTTTTCCACGTATTCCCCAAGGTGTCTACAGCATTGTGACGTCTTTTTACGCATTTCCATTGAAGAATAGCCGTAAGGGACCACATTGAGCAAGTGGTCACATGATGGCTCCCGCAGAAAATCTTGTGTAAAATACTGAGGTAGCCATTTTTCCAATCGCTTCTTATGAGAAACCAATTGCCTCGACGGATATATTATCGAATACATATGTTAAAAACACCTTGAGGATGGATCATAAACAATGTTTGCCGTGTTTCTGTCGATATTATGGAGCAAATTTTGAAAAAAGTTTGGCGTTGTAGTGGTAGCATTTCCCAGTTGATTTCTCAGCCAAGCATGATGAACAAACGGGAGCTATTTCGCCTACAAAAATAATATTTTTGGAAAAAAGGAACATTTGCTATCTAACTGGGAGTCTCCTGAGTGAAAGCATCCAAAGTTCTTCAAAGGTAAATGATTTAATTTGGTTGCTTTTCTTATTTTTGTGAAAATGTTGCCTGCTGCCATCAGAGCCTAGCATAGCATTATGCCATGATAAACTTACACAGATGCTTGTTTAGCTGTAACTCATATTTTGAAAATCAGAGATGACAGTGTGATTAACAAAAGATTAACTAAGCTTGTGTTTGAATGTATTTCATTTGCGATTTTCATGAATAGGAAAAGTTTCTAGGGGTATTTATGTCCGCTGCGTTATGCTAATTCATTTGAGACTATGATTACGCTCCCGGATCCGGGATTGCAAGGCACAAGAAGTTAACATGTGTTTCCCATGCTAATAAAGCCCTTACAATTCATTTAATTTAATTGATAGAGAGAGAGAGAGAAAGAAAGATACATATATTTTTTATTTGTTTATTTCACTTTTGCTTTAGCAAGCTTTATTGGCATTTTTCCAATGCCAATAAAGCCCTTCAATTGAATTTAATTGAATTGAGAGAAAGAAAGAGAGAGAGAGACCGAGAAAGAGAGTGAAAGAGGGAGAGAGAGGAAAGAGAGAGACAGATAGAGACAGAGAAAGTAAGAAGGGGAGAGAGCATTGTGAGAGAGAGAAAGTAAGAGGGAGAGGAAGAGCGTTGAGAGAGAGACAGAGAAAGTAAGAGAGAGAGAGAGACAGAGAAAGTAAGAAAGAGAAAGTAAGAGAGAGAGAGAGAGACAGAGAAAGTATGAGGGAGAGAGAGAGACAGAGAAAGTACGAGAGAGAGAGACAGAGAAATTAAGAGAGAGAGAGAGACAGAGAAAGTAAGAGAGAGAGAGAGACAGAGAAAGTATGAGGGACAAAGAGAGAGACAGAGAAAGTATGAGGGGGAGAGAGCATTGTGAGAGAGAGACAGAGAAAGAGAGAGGGAGAGGGAGAGCGTTGGGAGAGAGAGTGCCAGAGAGAGAGAGACAGAGAAAGTAAGAGAGAGAGAGAGAGAGAGAGAGAGAGAGAGAGAGAGAGAGAGAGAGAGAGAGAGAGAGAGAGAGAGAGAGAAAGTAAGAGAGAGAGAGACAGAGAAAGTATGAGGGAGAGAGAGGGAGAGAGAGAGCGTTGGGAGAGAGAGACAGAGAGAGGGAGAGGGAGAGCGTTGGGAGAGAGAGTGCCAGAGAGAGAGAGACAGAGAAAGTAAGAGAGAGAGAGAGAGAGAAAAGTATGAGGGAGAGAGAACATTGTGAGAGAGAGAGGGAGAGAGCCAGAGAGAGAGTGTTGTGTGTGTGAGAGAGAGACAGAGAGAGAGTGTTGTGAGAGAGAGAGACAGAGAGAGAGAGAGAGAGAGAGAGAGAGAGAGAGAGAGAGAGAGAGAGAGAGAGAGAGAGAGAGAGAGAGAGAGAGAGAGAGAACATATACACGATCAAATACAGATCTTAGAATAAACTATTAAAGACTACCAGAACCCACTGTAGTTACAGGACAAAATAAAAAATCCTCCAACCCAAAAAGGCGTGTGGTGTTGATGGTATCCTCAATAAAATGATCAAATATACAGACGACAAATTCCAATTGGCTATACTACAACTCTTTAACATCATCCTTAGCTCTGGCATCTTCCCCAATATTTGGAACCAAGGACTGATCACCCCAATCCACAAAAGTGGAGACAAATTTGACCCCAATAACTACCGTGGAATATGCGTCAACAATAACCATGGGAAAATCCTCTGCATCATCATTAACAGCAGACTCGTACATTTCCTCAATGAAAACAATGTACTGAGCAAATGTCAAATTGGCTTTTTACCAAATTACCGTACAACAGACCATGTATTCACCCTGCACACCCTAATTTCACAACCAAACAAACCAAAAAAAAGGCAATGTCTTGTCATGCTTTGTTGATTTCAAAAAAGCCTTCGACTCAATTTGGCATGAGGGTCTGCTATACAAATTGATGGAAAGTGGTGTTGGGGGTAAAACATACGACATTATAAAATCCATGTACACAAACAACAAGTGAGCGGTTAAAATTGGCAAAAAACACACATTTCTTCACACAGGGTCGTGGGGTGAGACAGGGATGCAGCTTAAGCCCCACCCTCTTCAACATATATATCAACGAATTGGCGCGGGCACTAGAAAAGTCTGCAGCACCCGGCCTCACCCTACTAGAATCCGAAGTCAAATGTCTGCTGTTTGCTGATGATCTGGTGCTTCTGTCACCAACCAAGGAGGGCCTACAGCAGCACCTAGATCTTCTGCACAGATTCTGTCAGACCTGGGCCCTGACAGTAAATCTCAGTAAGACCAAAATAATGGTGTTCCAAAAATGGTCCAGTCACCAGGACCACAAATACAAATTCCATCTAGACACTGTTGCCCTTGAGCACACAAAAAACGATACATACCTTGGCCTAAACATCAGCGCCACAGATAAATTCCACAAAGCTGTGAACGTTCTGAGAGACAAGGCAAGAAGGGCATTCCATGCCATCAAAAGGAACATAAATTTCAACATACCAATTAGGATTTGGCTAAAAATACTTGAATCAGTCATAGAGCCCATTGCCCTTTATGGTTGTGAGGTCTGGGGTTCGCTCACCAACCAAGACTTCACAAAATGGGACAAACACCAAATTGAGACTCTGCACACAGAATTCTGCAAAAATATCCTCCGTGTACAACGTAGAACACCAAAAAATGCACGCAGAGCAGAATTAGGCCGATACCCACTAATTATCAGAAAGTCCAGAAAAAAAGCCGTTATATTCTATAACCACCTAAAAGGAAGCGATTCCCAAACCTTCCATAACAAAGCCATCACCTACAGAGAGATGAACCTGGAGAAGAGTCCCCTAAGCAAGCTGGTCCTGGGGCTCTGTTCACAAACACAAACGCACCCTACAGAGCCCCAGGACAGCAGCACAATTAGACCCAACCAAATCATGAGAAAACAAAAAGATAATTACTTGACACTTTGGAAAGTATTAACAAAAAAACAGAGCAAACTAGAATGCTATTTGGCCCTAAACAGAGAGTACACAGCGGCAGAATACCTGACCACTGTGACTGACCCAAACTTAAGGAAAGCTTTAACTGTCTACAGAGTCAGTGAGCATAGCCTTGCTATTGAGAAAGGCCTCGGTAGGCAGACATGGCTCTCAAGAGAAGACAGGCTATGTGCTCACTGCCCACAAAATGAGGTGGAAACTGAGCTGCACTTCCTAACCTCCCGCCCAATGTATGACCATATTAGAGAGACATATTTCCCTCAGATTACACAGATCCACAAAGAATTCGAAAGCAAATCCTATTTTGATAAACTCCCATATCTACTGGGTGAAATACCACAGTGTGCCATCACAGCAGCAAGATTTGTGACCTGTTGCCACGAGAAAAGGACAACCAGTGAAGAACAAACACCATTGTAAATACAACCCATATTTATGCTTATTTATTTTATCTTGTGTCCTTTAACCATTTGTACATTGTTAAAACACTGTATATAGATAATATGACATTTGTAATGTCTTTATTGTTTTGAAACTTCTGTATGTGTAATGTTTACTGTTAATTGTGATTTTTTATTTCACTGTATATAATCACTTTATATATTATCTACCTCACTTGCTTTGGCAATGTTAACACATGTTTCCCATGCCAATAAATCCCTTGAATTGAATTCAAATTGAATTGAGAGAGAGAGAGAGAGAGAGAGAGAGAGAGAGAGAGAGAGAGAGAGAGCCAGAGAGAGAGAGAGACATTATCTACCTCACTTGCTTTGGCAATGTTAACACATGTTTCCCATGCCAATAAAGCCCTTGAATTGAATTGAATTTAGAGAGAGAGAGCCAGAGAGAGAGAGGGAGAGCCAGAGTTTCCCAGCCAATAAAGCCCTTGAGAATTGAATTTAGAGAGAGAGAGCCAGAGAGAGAGAGGGAGAGCCAGAGAGAGAGCGAGAGAGAGAGAGAGAGAGAGAGAGAGAGAGAGAGAGAGAGAGAGAGAGAGAGAGCCAGGGAGAGAGTGTTGTGAGTAGAGCCAGAGAGAGAGAGAAAGAGAGAGCCAGAGAGAGAGAGAGAGCCAGTGAGAGAGAGAGCCAGAGAGAGAGAGAGCCAGAGAGAGAGAGAGAGCCAGAGAGAGAGAGAGAGAGCCAGAGAGAGAGAGAGAGAGAGCCAGAGAGATAGAGAGAAAGATAGAGAGAGAAAGAGAGCCAGAGAGAAAGAGAGAGAGAGAGAGCCAGAGAGAGAGAGAGAGAGAGAGAGCCAGAGAGAGAGTGTTGTGAGTAGAGCCATTAAGGAAAGTTTGTCTTTAATTCATCCTGTGTAATTAACATTCTAAGCAGCTGTATCCCAACACTCAGCCATGAGTCACTGTTTTCTCTTATTTTCTGGAAACACCGAGGGTTTACCATGAGAAAGGGGACAGGGGGACGTACAGAGGCATCAGACGGCTGAATACGGCACACTTCTGAAACTCGCAGAAAAAAGTTATATCTAGACCCTAACATGGTTATTTAGCTTTGGGAGAATTGTTAGAAGAACCCTCTTGGGTTCCAGGTAGATCCATTATGGTTCCATGTAGAAACCTATTCACAGAGGAGGAGTTCTCTCTCTCTCTCTCTCTCTCTCTCTCTCTCTCTCTCTCTCCTCTCTCTCTCTCTCTCTCTCTCTCTCTCTCCACATTCTCCCACAAACCTCCGTCTTGTCTTGGCAGGAATTTATTTTATAGTATCTGTGATTGTGTCATTTCCAATGTAGAGCCACTTTTCTGATGTTATTGTAAAATCAGTAACACTGAAAGTAGGTCACGGTACTACTGCCACGGGTTATGGTGAGGCACTGTAGCTGACAGCTCAACCAACCTTTTCATGGCAAGATACACATTGGAATGCATATTAATACTGCCTCGGAAAGTCGTCTTTTTCTTTTTAAAGTCTCCTGATGTTATGTTATATGTTTTGTGTTTCTGATTTTGTTTTTAAATTGGCAATGAATGACACTGGGTGTCTATCGGAGAGATTCTTCTGGTCTGTGTCTTGGATCTGCTATGCTTAATGTGGCAAATCACAAGCCATTCTAGATCTGGATCTGCTCTGCTTAACCCTTGTGTGGTGTTCGGGTCTGTGGGACCCATTTTCAATGTTTACTAAAAGAAAAATGAGACAGTGAATTATTTTGTTTGACCTGAGACTCATTGGCCTTGGCTCATTTTCTGTGAAGAACATGTAAAATAACACATTTTTATTGAGTGCACCCCCCTACACATTTATATTACATATGTGGTGACCCGAGGGTAATAAAAGTGTGGAAAAGTTTGTGTGTCGGTGAAAACAAGTAAAAATTAAACAAAAATGTTTGCTGCGTTACTTCACTCTGTCTTCCTCCTCCCTGGTCCTGCTGTTTCAACACAGCACCAAGAACATGCCTGTCTCCCTGCCTAGCTCTCTGTCTCCCTGCCTGTCTCCCTGCCTGCCTGTCTGTCTCCCTGCCTGTCTGCCTGCCTGTCTCCCTGCCTGGCTGTCTGTCTGTCTCCCTGCCTGTCAGCCTGTCTCCGTGCCTGATAGCCTGTCTCCCTGCCTGTCTGCCTGCCTGTCTCCCTGCCTGGCTGTCTGTCTGTCTCCCTGCCTGTCAGCCTGTCTCCGTGCCTGATAGCCTGTCTCCCTGCCTGTCTGCCTGCCTGTCTGTCTCCCTGCCTGTCTGCCTGTCTGCCTGTCTGCCTGTCTCCCTGCCTGTCTCCCTGCTTGTCAGCCTGGCTCTCTGCCTGTCAGCCTGTCTCCCGCTTTATCGCACTATTTACACTCTGTGATGTGTGAAACTACACAATGTCTTGTGGGAATCTGCACAATGTTATTACAATTTAGATACATTGTAACAAAAATCTGTATTTTCCCACACTCTACCCCACACAACAAATAAATAGCTTTGCATGTGTGGCTCCTTACCACAATCAACCAGCCCCAGGACCAGCCCATCAGCATCCAGCCCATCAGCTACCTGCCCCAGGACCAGCCCATCAGCAACAAGCCCCAGGACCAGCCCATCAGCAACCAGCCCATCAGCAACAAGCCCCAGGACCAGCCAGTCAGCAACCAGCCCCAAGACCAGCCCATCAGCAACCAGCCCCAGGGCCAGCCCATCAGCAACCAGCCCATCAGCAACAAGCCCCAGGACCAGCCCATCAGCTACCTGCCCAGGACCAGCCCATCAGCAACCAGGCCCAGGACCGGCCCATCAGCTACCTGCCCCAGGACCAGCCCATCAGCAACCAGCCCCAGGACCAGCCCATCAGCAACCAGCCCCAGGACCAGCCAGTCAGCAACCGGCCCCAAGACCAGCCCATCAGCAACCAGCCCCAGGACCAGCCCATCAGCAAGAAGCCCCAGGACCAGCCCATCAGCAACCAGGCCCAGGACCAGCAAGTCAGCAACCAGGCCCAGGACCAGCCCATCAGCAACCAGCCCCAGGACCAGCCACTCAGCAACCAGCCCCAAGACCAGCCCATCAGCAACCAGGCCCAGGACCAGCCCATCAGCAGCCAGCCCCAAGACCAGCCCATCAGCAGCCAGCTCAGTCTTGTTGTGATTCCCTGACACCCATAGGTTGAAGGGAGTGGTGTTATGGGTAACCTGACCTGTAGAGCACCCGGCCAGCGCTCTAACATCCATGGAAATGGAAGGGCTGAGTGGGTATCTTCAGCTCGAAAGCCAATGTGGCGTCCAAAAGCTCTCATTGGCCCCAGAGTCAATGAGGACCCGGAGAGATTTGGACTGGTTTCCCCACAGCAGAATGACATGAAAAGGGGTGTGAGTCAGGGAAGCAGAAAAGTTCTCCATATGGCCCACCAAAGTACTTGCTCCTACCGGTGAGCCTGGTCTTTTACCGGGCACAAGGACACAAAATGACCAAAAGTCCTGCAATACAGACAGCTCCTTGTGTTGATCCTGTGCTGCCATTCCGCTGGCGACAGCCCAGCTCTGTCTCGTTGCTCGGGAAACGTTCCTCTGTCTAGTTGCTCGGGAACCATTCCTCTGTCTAGTTCCTCTGGAACCAGTGCCTCGGCCGTCTTCGTTGACTCTTGAGGAATGTAGGGAAACCATGGGTGCTCTCGGCCACGGGACCGTCCGGGGACTTCCGGGATGACTTGGAGGCAAGGTGGAATCCTGGACGTGCGAGTGAAATCAAATTTTCTCTCCATCCGTCGTTCCCGCAATCGCCCATCAATGCGGATGGTCAAAGCGATGAGGGAGTCAAGATCCGTGGGTAACACCTGAGCAGCAAGCTCATCCTTAACCTCCTCTGAGACGCCATGCAGGGACATGTTGAACAGTTCTTCCTGGTTCCACACACTCTACGATGCCAACGTGCGGTATTCCACCACGTAGTCGCCCACTCTGCGGACGTCCTGCCGGAGCTGGATTAGCTTCCGGGCATTATCTCTCCCGGAGAACGGGGCATCAAATTTTTTTTCTCACTTTCTCAACTCTACCACGAACCCCTCCAGACTCACGCACATGGCCGGCTGTTGTTCCCATATGGCGGTAGACCAGGTGAGAGCCATCCTAGGCATCAGCGTGATGAGGTAGGTTATCTTGGAGCTATCCAAGGGGAAGGAGGAGGGATGAGGCTCGGAAATGTGGGCACACTGAGCTAAAAAATCCCGACGGGTGCTTGGCTCTCCATTACGTCGTTCTGGGGGAGGTAAATGGGGCTCCCGGGAAGGTGGAGTGGCCTCCTGATGGATTCTGAGAGGATCTCTCTCTGCCTCCTGATGGAACCTGAGAGGATGTCTCTCTGCCTCCTGTCTGATCCTGAGAGGATCTCTCTCTGCCTCCTGATGGATCCTGAGAGGATCTCTCTCTGCCTCCTGATGGAACCTGAGAGGATGTCTCTCTGCCTCCTGTCTGATCCTGAGAGGATCTCTCTCTGCCTCCTGATGGATCCTGAGAGGATCTCTCTCTGCCTCCTGATGGAACCTGAGAGGATGTCTCTCTGCCTCCTGTCTGATCCTGAGAGGATCTCTCTCTGCCTCCTGATGGATCCTGAGAGGATCTCTCTCTGCCTCCTGATGGAACCTGAGAGGATGTCTCTCTGCCTCCTGTCTGATCCTGAGAGGATCTCTCTCTGCCTCCTGATGGATCCTGATCCTCTGCCTCCTGATGGAACCTGAGAGGATGTCTCTCTGCCTCCTGTCTGATCCTGAGAGGATCTCTCTCTGCCTCCTGATGGATCCTGAGAGGATCTCTCTCTGCCTCCTGTCATGACGTTAGCGTTCATGTCCAAAGGATTAGCATTTCAATTGTTATAATTATCAACTGTGGGTCTTATCTCAGTCGAACCCCACTTCCCTTTTGTCCACCAAGCCGCCATGCCGGTTTATCCCACTAGGGAAAAACTCCGTTATCATTTCCTTGTAACTATCAACTGTTTGTTTATGCATTTCTGTGAATTACTTAGTTAGTAAATAAATGATTTTAAGACAATTGATGTATGGATGACTCATAGTGAAGACTGGGTTCGTGCAGATAACCAACAATTTACGATGTTTGGAATGAGACTAACGTCAGGTAAAGAATACGTCCTTAATCAGAAGACTAAGGGATCTGTAATGTCTGTTGGTGGAAGAAGGTGAGCACCAAGGTGCAGCGTGGTACGAGTTCATATCATTTATTCAAAACGGAACAAATGCAAAACAACAAAGAGAACAACCGAAACAGTTCTGTCTGGAGACACAAAAACAGAAAGCAACTACCCACCACTTTTCCCACACAGGTGGGAAAAGGCTACCTAGGTATGGTTCTCAATCAGAGACAACGATAGACAGCTGCCTCTGATTAAGAACCACACCCGGGCCAAACACAGAAATCCAAAACATAGAAAATGAACATAGAATTCCCCCCTAGTCACACCCTGGCCTAACCAAAATAGAGAATATGGCCAGGGCGTGACAGGATCAGATATTAAAATATCTGAAAGTTATATTAGGAAAATTATAATGTTGCAATCTGAATATTTTCCTTGGTGCCCCAAACTTCCTAGTTTATTACAGTTACATGATTAGTCAGTTTAATCGCGTAATAATAATTACAGAGTTATTTGATAAAGATTCATCTTCAGTTTAATGATGCCAAAGAAACGACACACCTGAAGGATCCTGAGAGGATCTCTCTCTGCCTCCTGTCTGATCCTGAGAGGATCTCTCTCTGCCTCCTGAAGGATCCTGAGAGGATCTCTCTCTGCCTCCTGTCTGATCCTGAGAGGATCTCTCTCTGCCTCCTGAAGGATTCTGAGAGGATCTCTCTCTGCCTCCTGAAGGATCCTGAGAGGATCTCTCTCTGCCTCCTGAAGGATTCTGAGAGGATCTCTCTCTGCCTCCTGAAGGATCCTGAGAGGATCTCTCTCTGCCTCCTGAAGGATTCTGAGAGGATCTCTCTCTGCCTCCTGAAGGATCCTGAGAGGATCTCTCTCTGCCTCCTGAAGGATCCTGAGAGGATCTCTCTCTGCCTCCTGAAGGATCCTGAGAGGATCTCTCTCTGCCTCCTGAAGGATCCTGAGAGGATCTCTCTCTGCCTCCTGAAGGATCCTGAGAGGATCTCTCTCTGCCTCCTGAAGGATCCTGAGAGGATCTATCTCTGCCTCCTGAAGGATTCTGAGAGGATCTCTCTCTGCTTGTGTCAACCACCACACCACTGCTCTGCATGGCTTGGACCCAATCACAGCCTAATTTCAATGCCAATTGCCATGAAGTATTTGGCATTTGAGATGTGTGCGTTCTAGTGACCGAGAGTCATGCAATAGTGCAAACAAGGTTTCCTGTAACGTGACTTTTCTATGTACCAGATCATTTTGTGATTTTTCTTTTTTTTGGACAAATTGTCATCTGATCTAGTGGTAGGCTGGATTACCAACGACGACGAGACAGCCTTCAGGGAGGAGGTGAGGGCCCTCGGAGTGTGGTGTCAGGAAAATAACCTCACACTCAACGTCAACAAAACTAAGGAGATGATTGTGGACTTCAGGAAACAGCAGAGGGAACACCCCCCTATCCACATCGATGGAACAGTAGTGGAGAGGGTAGTAAGTTTTAAGTTCCTCGGCGTACACATCACAGACAAACTGAATTGGTCCACCCACACAGACAGCATCGTGAAGAAAGCGCAGCAGCGCCTCTTCAACCTCAGGAGGCTGAAGAAATTCGGCTTGTCACCAAAAGCACTCACAAACTTCTACAGATGCACAATCGAGAGCATCCTGTCGGGCTGTATCACCGCCTGGTACGGCAACTGCTCCGCCCACAACCGTAAGGCTCTCCAGAGGATAGTGAGGTCTGCACAACGCATCACCGGGGGCAAACTACCTACACCACCCGATGTCACAGGAAGGCCATAAAGATCATCAAGGACAACAACCACCCGAGCCACTGCCTGTTCACCCCGCTATCATCCAGAAGGCGAGGTCAGTACAGGTGCATCAAAGCTGGGACCGAGAGACTGAAAAACAGCTTCTATCTCAAGGCCATCAGACTGTTAAACAGCCACCACTAATATTGAGTGGCTGCTGCCAACACACTGACTCAACTCCAGCCACTTTAATAATGAGAATTGATGGGAAATTATGTCAAATATATCACTAGCCACTTTAAACAATGCTACCTAATATAATGTTTACATACCCTACATTATTCATCTCATATGTATACGTATATACTGTACTCTATTCCATCTACTGCATCCTTATGTAATACATGTATCACTAGCCACTTTAACTATGCCACTTTGTTTACTTTGACTACACACTCATCTCATATGTATATACTGTACTCGATACCATCTACTGCATCTTGCCTATGCCGCTCTGTATCATCACTCATTCATATATCTTTATGTACATATTCTTTATCCCTTTACACTTGTGTGTATAAGGTAGTAGTTTTGGAATTGTTAGGTAGATTACTCGTTGGTTATTACTGCATTGTCGGAATTAGAAGTACAAGCATTTCGCTACACTCGCATTAACATCTGCTAACCACGTTTATGTGACAAATAAAATTTGATTTGATTTGAACAGGGAGAACAGAGAGAACAGGGAGAACAGGGAGAACAGGGAGAACAGAGTACAGAGAGAACAGAGAGAACAGGAGAACAGGGAGAAGAGGGAGGACAGGGAGAACAGAGAGAACAGAGAGAACGACATGGCTGCCAATGTGATGCAACCAGGGCCGACGCGGCTGGCGGTTACTCATGTACAGGACATAAAGACGTCCTTTGAACTGTTCAAAAGAAAAACCCTACGCTGGCATCTTGGGATATTCTTCAACATCTTGGACATCTCAGCGTTTGTCATCTGAATGGCGTTGAACCCAGATTGGACCAGAGGGAAGCTCCAGAGGAGACGGCTCTTTCTCGAGGAGCTGGGCAAGGCATTGGTAAGACCACAAATCCAGAGGAGGCAACATATCCCAAGGACCCCTGCTTCTGCAGCCATCGTGAGGAGGATTCAGGAGGAGGATGCTGGTGCCCCATCCGCCCGACCCACAGAACCAACAACTCCAATACAGGAAGTGTGAGTGATGTTGTTGCATGTGTGTGTGTCTGACTCTCCTACCTTGGCCTGATGAACGCACAAACACATTGCCTAATGTAATTATATATGTGAGTGAGTGAGTGAGTGAGTGAGTGAGTGAGTGAGTGAGTGAGTGAGTGACTGAGTGACTGAGTGACTGAGTGAGTGAGTGAGTGAGTGAGTTGTTAATAAAATTCCTGAACTAAGTGTTTTCATCATTCTAGATTGCAGCCGGTAGTAACAAGAAGAAACGCTGCAATGTGTGTGGACCCAAGAAGGACAGGAAGACACAGTACACATGCATCACGTGCAAGAAATATATTTGCAACACACACACACACAGTACAACTCTGTCCCTCATGTGGTGTGCAGACCGGCCTTAATTTGTGTTCAATGGGGCTCATTTGTCATTTCCATAATATACTGTATGTAAAATGTGTCCGTCCAATTTGTTCAGTTCAGAGCAATAAACATCAATGATGATGAAAACCTTGTTTCATTTATATTTGTTCAAGATAAACATAATTGATTCCCCCCATGTCTTGATTATCATAGATTTTTGTTTACAGAAATCACATTTTCTATAAAAAGTGAAAGAAATAGCCCTGTTATTGATGAATGTAGCAGGTAAATGGGAACGATAAATAAAGATATGTCTCTATTGCTTTAATTGATATAAATCAACATCTAAGTATTACATTTTTTTTTTTTTTACATAAATTGTTATGGCTGTAATTGTTTATAAAAAACCAATAATGTTGTGGGTCCATCAGACCCGTGAACATTGGGTGAATAACAACAACAGGGATTAAATAATCACAGTAACAATAATAATCAGACATGAATACAAGTCTTTACAATATGTGTCCCCCTGTTAAATGTAGCGCTCCTTTAAGATGATTTAAGAACGATAATTCAGAGGAAAGGTACTACAATGTGAACCCCCAATCACACCACTAAATAATCAGAAGTATAATCTGTATTAAAGGATTCACACTGTAGAAGAATGACATTTGTCCATGCACTGTAAAACAGAGTTTTTATTCTGCACCGGATGTACTCTACTGTCCTCGAGTCTCAGAGTCATGTTATAATCATTTTATTGATATATATATATATATAATCAATCTCTGTAATACAATATATAATACAATTTTAAATTAGATACATTTACTAAAATAGTTAATCTAAACAACAAAAAGATAATATCCCCCCCAAATATAGACATGATGAAAAGCAGACGTTATAATCTACAGTTCTTCATCTACTTCTGCAGATAACATATATGGAAATCATGCTTTTTTTTCATATAACACCATCTAAAGACATTTATTATATATTTTATTTTTTTACATAGAATATTTTACATTAGGCCCATGAAACTGGTAGAAATATACAAAACAAGATTCTTTTGACTAGACGAGTGTATATATTATTTAATTATTATACTACTATCATTATTGCAATTGTATTATTTTACATATCAGAAATATACTGTATGTGCTTTAGTTTCTGAGAGAATCATATTATTGCAGAAAACATTTTTTTTTTCTTCAACATGTAGACATATCAGATCGTACGGACAATTCACAGATACGCGTATGACACATAGTTTTACGACATCATTTGAAGACAGAAAACTGCAGTATGGTAACTTTATACAAAATGAACGGAACCCTTACTCATTGCACATTTTAGTTATATAATCTTTGCAGAGACCAAAATGACTCATTGAAACCAGATCCTTGTCATTTGTAGCTGCCATGGAAACAAACTAGTTGATATCTTATAGAAATACATATTTGATCATTTTGTGGAATTAATATATAATCAAACTAAATATATTCATACATATACTGTATATATTTTAATCTATTTCTATATATATTGCCAAACAACTTGATAATTCATATGTTTCGTCTTTCGATTTTTTTAAAAACAAACAAGGTATATTTTCAGTAATAATATTGTTGTTGGTTTCTGGTCAGGTTAGGTTATAGTCCATCGATAAGGTTTCTCTCTCAGATCATGACATTGGAAAACTGTACAGTCATAACAACAGACTATGGCTATTAACAGAGCCATATATTTAAACAGTTAGAATTTTCAATAATTGCTCTAATTCTACACATTAATTTAGATGGCATTGTTTAAATATTACCCATGTAATGTTAAAGGAGAGTTAACATGGCCGTTAGATAATGTTGTAGTGTCATGTTAATGGAGTTCTAACATGGCTGTTATAGAATGTTGTAGTGTCATGTTAATGGAGTTCTAACATGGCTGTTATAGAATGTTGTAGTGTCATGTTAATGGAGTTCTAACATGGCTGTTATAGAATGTTGTAGTGTCATGTTAATGGAGTTCTAACATGACTGTTATAGAATGTTGTAGTGTCATGTTAATGGAATGTTTCTAACATGACTGTTATAGAATGTTGTAGTGTCATGTTAATGGAGTTCTAACATGACTGTTATAGAATGTTGTAGTGTCATGTTAATGGAGTTCTAACATGACTGTTATAGAATGTTGTAGTGTCATGTTAATGGGGTTCTAACATGGCTGTTATAGAATGTTGTAGTGTCATGTTAATGGAGTTCTAACATGGCTGTTATAGAATGTTGTAGTGTCATGTTAATGGGGTTCTAACATGACTGTTATAGAATGTTGTAGTGTCATGTTAATTGGGTTCTAACATGACTGTTATAGAATGTTGTAGTGTCATGTTAATGGGGTTCTAACATGGCTGTTATAGAATGTTGTAGTGTCATGTTAATGGGGTTCTAACATGGCTGTTATAGAATGTTGTAGTGTCATGTTAATGGGGTTCTAACATGGCTGTTATAGAATGTTGTAGTGTCATGTTAATGGGGTTCTAACATGGCTGCTATATAATGTTGTATTGTCAAGTTAATGCATCATATTGCAGAAACCTCATCTCTCTAAATACATGGCTCTGGCTTCGACTAGAATGACTGACTAACTGACTGACTGGTGTAAGGAAGGAAAGTCTTCGTTCACAACTCTCATCACGGTAGTTTCAGTAGATCATTTGGTCGCTTTTCACGGCTGTTCCTGAGGAGTTGGACACTAAATGTGGTAAACATGATTGCAGTAAAACAGTATATCTGGGTTATTAGGAGTTGTTAGACAATCACTGCTCAAATGCTGCTGCTGTAGTAATACTTCTTATTGTACCCTGTTCTCTGCAGCACGTGAGGGATGCTTCTTATTTCGTTCTGTAAATCTAGACCGTGTCACATGTCGTTCAGTGTTTTGCGCTAATCCCTTCTCACCAGCGTATGATTTTGGTCCGTCTCACTCTCACGTACAAAAAACATCCTACAGAGGATTCTAAAAACAAGTTATAGGACACATAGAAAGTTATTGTTCTTTAGAAAACAAAGATACAATTAAAACAGTCTCTCGTATGTAACGGTAATCTGCGTTGTTTTGTAACAGGTACTTCCAGTCATGTCATGCCAGATGGTCTGAGATCCATACCGGCCTTGTGCTTTTCAAAGGTTAATATACATGTGATAATATTATATAAAATATATGGACATTTGCCTTGCAGGTTGCACTTTTATCATAATGGTCATTGCTTATGATTGGTCAATATTCAATTCCACTCTGCAATTTTCATATTGAGTTAATTTGTGGAATTTAATACATTGTTTATTTTTCTGTATTGTGTATCTTTCCTTTTCACAATCAAAGCTATAGCAACGTATGAGAACACTGAGGTCCGAACCTTAATAATGATTTCAAATTTGATATTTATTTGTTTAATTATTGTTGTTATTTCTTGATTTTTTAAACTCTTGTTTGGGGTCTCAAATTACTGTTGAGAATTAGGTATAGAATAACAAGGTGAAATGCTGAAACTTGGTTGTGCATCAGCAGTTTCTCTCTTGTTATGTGTCAGTAAACCTCCATCCAAGGTTGTTATGCAAGTCTTACCGTGTAAAAATATAATCTCATTATGTTAATTAGCTCCACACTGCATCTGTCGTTGGTATTTGTAGTTAAGTCAACCATTTTTTTGTGACAAAACTGTTTGGTAGAGTTGAAAATGCAATGGAAACAATAGTTGTTTGTTTAAAAGTCGGTACATGAAAACTGGAATGCAAAAGTGTATTTTTACGTGCACTATTCTCTCTCACTATCTCACACTGATTGTTTCATCCGTTTCAAGTCTATTAGGTGGAAACACGGGTGTGAAAATGTGCATATTTTCTTTATGTGTGACAGTCACTCAATTAGCCCAATTCAGTTAAACCTTTTTAGATTGGTTAATTAGTCTATTTACTCATCTAAATGTGTAGTAATCATGGCTGAATTACCGACAGGGCACATTCCCAGGGGGCCTTGACCTCCAGGGGGCCTTGACCTCCGGGGGGCCTTGACCTCCAGGGGGCCTTGACCTCCAGGGGGCCTTGACCTCCAGGGGGCCTTGACCTCCAGGGGCCTTGACCTCCAGGGGGCCTTGACCTCCAGGGGGCCTTGACCTCCAGGAGGCCTTGACCTCCAGGGGGCCTTGACCTCCAGGGGGCCTTGACCTCCAGGGGCCTTGACCTCCCAGGGGCCTTGACCTCCAGGGGGCCTTGACCTCCAGGGGGCCTTGACCTCCTGGGGGCATTGACCTCCGGGGGGCCTTGACCTCCAAGGGGCCTTGACCTCCGGGGGGCCTTGACCTCCGGGGGGCCTTGACCTCCGGGGGGCCTTGACCTCCGGGGGCCTTGACCTCCGGGGGGCCTTGACCTCCAGGGGGCCTTGACCTCCAGGGGGCCTTGACCTCCAGGGGGCCTTGACCTCCAGGGGGCCTTGATCTCCAGGGGGCCTTGACCAGGGGGCCCCAATTTATTTTATTTGCTCACTCGCTCAGATATCATATTAACATAGCAAAATGTGCAGAATTGCAGGTCATTAATTAGCTATAAAACTGCAAAAAAAACTATATTTGTTGACTTTTGTGAATGAAATAGTTATTTCTGCTGTGAGATACCTCTGTACGTATTCCATCATATTTGTTAAAATCCTGGTGCTGAGGATTAATGAATTAATGTGAGTTAATGTGCCGCGGCTAATTGTATAGCTAACAGGCTATGTGTTTGTAGATCCGCTGAGGTGAATGTGATAACGACTGAAGTCATTCCTAATAGCCCCCTCCCCCACCCTCCCCTTCCAGACGCACTAAAACCCAGACCCTGGCTACGGCTCGGTTTTACAATAACTTAATTTTTATATCGATGAATTAAGTTAATATTAGCACGTTAGGGTTGAATCACATTGGTCCTCCAAATTTAAATTATAATTCAAATTATAGTATTTTCTAGGTAACAATCTTAGAAAGACTAACATGTTTGCATATGAAACACAAAACTATCACAATAACAGCTGTTTGACTTTCTTATTTCTGTTGACAAAACAAATGAAAAAACAAATAAATAAAAATAAATGAAAAATAAATGAAAAGTAATCAGTAATCAGGTTGGTCACGTTTCCCCTGGAGGTAGGTGATTAGATATCAGACATGGAAGGTCTTCTGCGTCCCAAATGACACCCTATTCCCTATATAGTGCACTAATTTTAACCAGGGCCTCTAATAGGTAGTAGTCCATATGGGCCCTGGTCAAAAGTAGTGCACTATATATAGAATAGGATTCCATTTGGGAATGCATCCCTTGGTTGTGCTTCACCTTGATTACGTTGTTTTCTGCAAAAGAGTTGGCCTCGGAGACAGGCTGAATACAACAGGGTTTAGATGTAAGCCTCTTCAGTGGCTGCTGCCGGTGTCTGCTCAGGGCCGTTCTCCTGGCGTTCTCCTCTCACCATCATCGGGGGTTGGATCATTATCCGCAGACGCTGTAATGTACAGAACGATACGTTCAGAATACGTCAGACATCTTTAGGCTGTAAGTTACAACATTAACTATATGCAGATGCCGTGGGGAAATGATATATTACACATCTTCATGCTTTCACATCACTGGTAATACATTGTATCACGCACTAGATAGCTAGCTGGCATCCGTGTCTGTAAGATCGAGCCTTTTCTGCCGGGTGCTTGGCACACACAAACCAAGGAATTGATTGCTACAATTTAAGCAATCAAGATTGCACTGACTGACTGACACAAAAGGGCGGACAGCTGCTCCTCTCGTTGCCATTGACGACCGCAGCGCTCCATCCTTGACAACACCAGAACCAGCAATTACTGTTCCTTTCACTGCAAGCTGCAGCTCAACAGACGAAGCGTCATGGGACCGACCGGCCTCACACTCCTTTCACTGCAAGCTGCAGCTCAACAGACGAAGCGTCATGGGACCGACCGACCTCACACTCCTTTCACTGCAAGCTGCAGCTCAACAGACGAAGCGGCATGGGACCGACCGGCCTCACATTCCTTTCACTGCAAGTTGCAGCTCAACAGACGAAGCGGCATGGGACCGACCGGCCTCACATTCCTTTCACTGCAAGCTGCAGCTCAACAGACGAAGCGGCATGGGACCGACCGGCCTCACATTCCTTTCACTGCAAGCTGCAGCTCAACAGACGAAGCGGCATGGGACCGACCGGCCTCACATTCCTTTCACTGCAAGCTGCAGCTCAACAGACGTAGCGGCATGGGACCGACCGGCCTCACATTCCTTTCTCCTTCTCAACAGACGAAGCGTCATGGGATCGACCAGCCTCACATTCCTTTCTCCTTCTCAACAGACGAAGCGTCATGGGACCGACCGGCCTCACATTCCTTTCTCCTTCTCAACAGACGAAGCGTCATGGGACCGACCGGCCTCACATTCCTTTCTCTTTCTCAACAGACGAAGCGGCATGAGACCGACCGGACTCACATTCCTTTCTCTTTCTCAACAGACGAAGTGTCATGGGACCGACCGGTCTCACATTCCTTTCTGTGACCTTCTCAACAGACGAAGCATCATGGCACCGACCAGCCTCACACTCCTTTCTGTGACCTTCTCAACAGACGAAGCATCATGGCACCGACCGGCCTCACACTCCTTTCTCCTTCTCAACAGACGAAGCATCATGGCACCGACCGGCCTCACACTCCTTTCTCCTTCTCAACAGACGAAGCATCATGGCACCGACCAGCCTCACATTCCTTTCTCCTTCTCAACAGACGAAGCATCATGGCACCGACCAGCCTCACACTCCTTTCTCCTTCTCAACAGACGAAGCGTCATGGGACCGACCGGTCTCACATTCCTTTCTGTGACCTTCTCAACAGACGAAGCATCATGGCACCGACCAGCCTCACACTCCTTTCTCCTTCTCAACAGACGAAGCATCATGGCACCGACCAGCCTCACACTCCTTTCTCCTTCTCAACAGACGAAGCGTCATGGCAC
Source organism: Oncorhynchus gorbuscha (assembly GCF_021184085.1). Lineage (NCBI taxonomy): Eukaryota > Metazoa > Chordata > Actinopteri > Salmoniformes > Salmonidae > Oncorhynchus > Oncorhynchus gorbuscha. Next base: position 80,896,341 of record NC_060190.1, read on the forward strand.
CGACCAGCCTCACACTCCTTTCTCCTTCTCAACAGACGAAGCATCATGGCACCGACCAGCCTCACACTCCTTTCTCCTTCTCAACAGACGAAGCATCATGGCACCGACCGGCCTCACACTCCTTTCTCCTTCTCAACAGACGAAGCATCATGGCACCGACCAGCCTCACATTCCTTTCTCCTTCTCAACTGAACGTCTATGTGTATACATGTATCTTAATTTGATCACTCTGTTGTCACAGATCATTCTTATTTTCCCTCATTTGATCTCATATCTAAACTAATTTACATTAGCAATGATCACTTTCAACTTATCTCTCTCTCTCTGTCTCTCTCTCTGTCTCTCTCTCTGTCTCTCTCTCTGTCTCTCTGTCTCTGTCTCTGTCTCTGTCTCTCTCTCTGTCTCTCTCTCTCTCTCTCTCTCTCTCTCTCTCTCAAGACTAATGTCTTGCAACAAAATACATTATCGCCGACATTTTGCTGTCCTCAAACTTTTCTTTTAGAATGTCTGTGAGAACCAACGATTATTTATACGGATTCATATAAAAACAGTAATCGCCAAGAGCAATATTCCCAACTAATTTTGGATTAAGTGCCATACCATCTATTTAAAATTGTACAAAACCCCACAGCCTGTGACAAACTCTCTGCTGCAGGCAGATCTCTTTCTGAGACGCACGCTATGGTTATCTCGAGAAGAGTTGTTGGACATAAAATGGTCGCCTTTAAGGTCGACTCTGTGTACACAGTATGTGAGGAGAGCACTTGCAATGCCAGGATAGTTGGTTTGATTCCCGGGACCACCCATAGGAAAATAATTTAGGCACGCATAACTGTAAGTCACTTTGGAAAAAAGTGTCTGCTAAATGGGACATACAGTCCTTCAGGAAGAATTTTACATTTTAACACATTTTGTTGTTGTTGATTTTAAATCAGCCTGATTTTAAAAATGGATTGAATTTAGATGTTGTTTCACAAAACACACAATACTCCAAAATGTCAAAAGCGGAATAATTTTTTTAGACATATTTACAAATTAATAAAATATGAAAAACTGAAATGTCTTGAGTCGATAAGTATTCAGTCACATAATGAGTTAAATGGACTCACTCTGTGTGCAATAAAAAAATAGTGTTTAACATGCTTTTTGAATGTCAAAATCATCTCTGTACCCCACACATACAATTATCTGTGAGGTGCCTCAGTCGAGCAGTGAATTTCAAACACAGATTCAACCACAAAGACCAGGGAGGTTTTCCAATGTCTCGCAAAGAAGGGCCCCTATTGGTAGATGGGTAAAATAAAAAGCAGACATTGAATTTCCCTTTCAGTGGTGAAGTTGTTAATTACACTTTGGATGGTGTATCAATACAACCAGTCACTACAAAGATACAGGTGTTCTTTCTAACTCAGTTGCCAGAGAGGCCAATGGTGACTTTAAAACAGTTACAGAGTTTAATGGCTGTGATAGGAGAAAACTGAGGATGAATTAACAACATTGTAGTTACTCCACAATACTAACCTAAATGACAGAGTGAAAAGAAGGAAGCCTGTTTAGAATAAAAATATTCCAAAACATGCATCCTGTTTGCAACAAGGCACTAAATACTGATGCAAAACATGTGGCAAAGAAATTAACTGTATGTCCTGAATACAAAGTGTTATGTTTGGAGCAGCACATTCCTGGCTGCATCACGTTATGGGTATGCTTGTCATCGGCGAGAACTAGGGAGATTTTGAAGAATATAAAGCAACGGAGCTAAGCACAGGCAAAATCCTAGTGGAAAACCTAGTTCAGTCTGCTTTCCTACAGACGCTGGGAGACAAATTCTCCTTTCAGCAGGAAAATAATCTAAAACACAAGGCCAAATATACACTTTAGTTGTTTAACAAGACTAAATTGAATGTTCCTGAGTGGCCTAGTTACAGTTTTGACTTAAACCGGCATGAAAATATATGGCGCGACTTGAAAATGGCTGTCTAGCAATGATCAATAATCGAATTGACAGAGCTTGAAGAATCTAAAAGAATAATGTACAAATACTGTACAATCCAGGTGTGCAAAGCTCTTTAGAGAAAGCCTCCTAGCTGTAATGACTCTTAGAGACTTACCCAGAAAGCCTCCTAGCTGTAATGACTCTTAGAGACTTACCCAGAAAGACTCACAGCTGTAGAGCGTCTGCTAAATGACTTAAATGTAAATGTAATCACTCTTAGAGACTTACCCAGAAAGACTCACAGCTGTAATCACTCTTAGAGACTTACCCAGAAAGACTCACAGCTGTAATCACTCTTAGAGACTTACCCAGAAAGACTCACAGCTGTAATCACTCTTAGAGACTTACCCAGAAAGACTCACAGCTGTAATCACTCTTAGAGACTTACCCAGAAAGACTCACAGCTGTAATCACTGCCAAAGGTGTTTCTAATAAAGTGCTGACTTAAGGGTGTGAAAACGTATGTATTCAATATATATTAGTGTTTATTTTTCAGAAATGTTTCTTCCACTTTGACATTCAAGAGTATTTCGTTGACCAAAAAAAAGACAATTTAATACATTTTAATCCAACCATGAAACACAACAAAATGTGTAAAATGAGTACTTTCTGAAGGTGATTGTCAGCAGCTAAGGAAGACAGAAGGTGATGCATTACCTCTTTGTAATCCCCCTTGAGGTTGAGGAACATATAGACCATGTATCCAGGTATCAGGAGCATGGAGGACAACGCCATGCACCAACCTACTCCCTGTCCCCAGGCCGGGAACACGTAGTTGTTCATGGTGAGAGGAACCATCTGGACAGCACTGAACAGGAACACTCCCTGGAACACAGAACAACAACCTGGTCACAACACAATCAGAACCATCTGGACAGCAACACTCCCTGGAACACAGAACAACAACCTGGTCACAACACAATCAGAACCATCTGGACAGCACTGAACAGGAACACTCCCTGGAACACAGAACAACCTGGTCACAACACAATCAACCACAATGGAGAAAAAAAGCTTTAGGGCTTGATTGTGTTTTCATCCTGGATAATGTAACGTGGTATCTGGCTGGAACGTACTACTACTTTCCATTGTCTAATACAATTAATCAATCAAAGTCACCTTGTTACATCACAAACACAACACCAAGTGTGAAGGAATATGGAGGGTTATTAATGACAAAAATATTTTGTATAATTTGGTTTTACAGCCCTCCATACCAAAACACCATAGAGTTCATTTGACAACTCTATACATTGAATGCTTTACATTGAATGCTTTA
>NC_060190.1:80904615-80914615 GCF_021184085.1 Oncorhynchus gorbuscha
GCGTAACACTGTTGAGAGTTGCGCAAGACTTGAAAAGTAGCTTGGTTTGTTGTGTTCTGTATTGAACACAGATAGACCCGTCTTCAATTTGATCGATTATTAACGTTTAAAAATACCTAAAGTTATAAATACCTATACCTAAATCTATTTTGGCAAAGTTTATAGGCAATTTTAGAAATATTTTGTTGTGACGTTGCGCATTTTGGAAGCTGTTTTTTTCTGGATCAAACGTGACAAATACATTTACATTTTGGATATATATGGACGGAATTAATCAAACAAAAGGACCAATTGTAATGTTTATGGGACATATTGGAGTGCCAACAAAAGAAGCTCGTCAAAGGTAATGCATGTTTTATATTTTATTTATGCGTTATGTGTAGCTCCTGCAGGGTTGAACTATGCTACCCTCTTTGTTTACTGTTGTGCTATCATCAGATAATAGCTTCTAATATTTTCGCCGAAAAGCCTTTTGAAAATCTGACATGTTGGCTGGATTCACAACGAGTGTAGTTTTAATAGAGTATCTTACATGTGTGATTTAATGAAAGTTAGATTTTTATATAATTTTATTTAAATTTGCCACGCTGCATTTTCCCTGGTTTTTGGCCAAGTGGGATGCAAGCGTCCCCTATACCATAAGAAGTTAAGAGACTTAAAATTTGACTTTAAGGGACTTAAAGGTTCAATGTTTTATCTAATTGTCACCAGTCATAAAAGTCTACACCTCGTCGTAACAGACAGTCAGAAAAGATGAAGATAGTGTATGAAAGTATGTATCGGTAGACTGTAACAAAGTAGATCTAATTAACTACTACACAACTATACTGTCATTACATCACATTACAAGTGAACCCAGTTACCTCAGGTGAACGAACCTTGACAGAGCACTTTTTTGCTTATTTCCCTATATTTTGGGGATCCCGAGAGGCGCAGCGGTCTAAGGCACTGCATCTCAGTGTTAGAGGCATCATTACAGACCCTGGTTCAATTCCAGGCTGTATCACAACCCTCCATGATTGGGAATCCCGTAGGGCTGTGCGCAATTGCCCTAGCATCGTCCGGGTTAGGGATTGGCCGGGGTTAGGCCGTCATTGTAAATAAAAATGTGTTCTTACCTGATTGGCCTAGTTAAATACATACAAATACACCACGTAGACCAACGCTAGCTGTCAATATATGTCATGTGATGTCATTTTCTGGTTTAAATCTAGTTTTCAGCTGAAGTAATGTCAGACAACTAGATAAGACGTATTGTTCATGGCGATGCAAGGATGCAGTGCTGCCAACTCTCACGCATTGGACCCTCTTCACAGGCACTGGACCCCCTTCACAGGCACTGGACCCCCTTCACACGCACTGCACCCCCTTCACAGGCACTGGACCCCCTTCACAGGCACTGGACCCTCTTCACAGGCACTGGACCCCCTTCACACGCACTGCACCCCCTTCACAGGTACTGGACCCCCTTCACAGGCACTGGACCCTCTTCACAGGCACTGGACCCTCTTCACAGGCACTGGACCCCCTTCACAGGCACTGGACCCCCTTCACAGGCACTGGACCCTCTTCCCAGGCACTGGACCCCCTTCCCAGGCACTGGACCCTCTTCACATGCACTGGACCCCCTTCCCAGGCACTGGACCCCCTTCCCAGGCACTGGACCCCCTTCACAGGCACTGGACCCTCTTCACAGGCACTGGACCCCCTTCACAGGCACTGGACCCCCTTCCCAGGCACTGGACCCCCTCCCAGGCACTGTACCCCCTTCCCAGGCACTGGACCCTCTTCACATGCACTGGACCCCCTTCACACGCACTGCACCCCCTTCACAGGCACTGGACCCCCTTCCCAGGCACTGGACCCTCTTCTCACGCATTAACCCTGTAGCATTAACCCTGTTTAACCCTGTAGCATTAACCCTGTAGCATTAACCCTGTTTAAACCTGTAGCATTAACCCTGTTTAACCATGTAGCATTAACCCTGTAGCATTAACCCTGTTTAACCATGTAGCATTAACCCTGTAGCATTAACCCTGTAGCATTAACCCTGTTTAACCATGTAGCATTAACCCTGTAGCATTAACCCTGTTTAACCCTGTAGCATTAAACCCTGTAGCATTAAACCATGTAGCATTAACCCTGTAGCATTAAACCCTGTAGCATTAACCCAGATCCACAGGACATTATTCACCTACTTTGGTCACTAACTCAGCAGGGATTCTGGTGACCCGATTTAACTGAAAAAATGAACATTATTTTGGCCAAACAGATTGTGAACCCACATGTGTAACTGATTCAGGTGGAGGGGGTGTGACAACACAGTGATATATAATTTGTGCTGGATGTGAGGCGGAGCAGATTTAGGCTACGGCATCTTGTCTTTAGGAGATTTGATCTGTTTACTTCATTTGGTCTTACACAATAGCTGATAGTCATTAGAACAATTCCCATCCCCTACAGTGGGCTAAAACAGAGGCGATGTGTTTATCTCAGCAAGAACACTACTGTTATTCCCCATACTTTTATTATTTAACTTCTTACACATTTGTTCTGGTGTAATTAAGCTATTTGAATTCTGACATGCCAACTTGTCTTTGAAAATACTGGACTGGACTAGACATGGATGTGACCGAAATGAACTGGACTAGGTGTGACTGGACAAGACTAGATGTGACTGAACTGGACTAGATGTGACCAGACTGGACTAGATGTGACTGGACTAGATGTGACTGGACTGGATGTGACTGGACTGGACTAGATGTGACTGGACTAGATGTGACTGGACTGGACTAGATGTGACTGGACTGGACTAGATGTGACTGGACTAGATGTGACTGGACTAGATGTGACTGGACTAGATGTGACTGGACTGGACTAGATGTGACTGGACTAGATGTGACTGGACTGGACAAGATGTGACTGGACTAGATGTGACTGGACTAGATGTGACTGGACTGGACTAGATGTGACCGGACTGGACTAGATGTGACTGGACTGGACTAGATGTGACTGGACTAGATGTGACTGGACTGGACTAGATGTGACTGGACTAGATGTGACTGGACTGGACTAGATGTGACTGGACTAGATGTGACTGGACTGGACTAGATGTGACTGGACTAGATGTGACTGGACTGGACTATATGTGACTGGACTAGATGTGACTGGACTAGATGTGACTGGACTAGATGTGACTGGACTGGACTAGATGTGACCAGACTGGACTAGATGTGACTGGACTAGATGTGACTGGACTAGATGTGACTGGACTGGACTAGATGTGACTGGACTAGATGTGACTGGACTGGACAAGATGTGACTGGACTAGATGTGACCAGACTGGACTAGATGTGACTGGACTAGATGTGACTGGACTGGACTAGATGTGACCAGACTGGACTAGATGTGACTGGACTAGATGTGACTGGACTAGATGTGACTGGACTGGACTAGATGTGACCGGACTGGACTAGATGTGACTGGACTGGACTAGATGTGACTGGACTGGACAAGATGTGACTGGACTAGATGTGACTGGACTAGATGTGACTGGACTGGACTAGATGTGACCGTACTAGATGTGACTGGACTAGATGTGACTGGACTAGATGTGACTGGACTGGACAAGATGTGACTGGACTAGATGTGACTGGACTAGATGTGACTGGACTAGATGTGTCTGGACTGGACTAGATGTGACCGGACTAGATGTGACTGGACTAGATGTGACTGGACTAGATGTGACTGGACTGGACAAGATGTGACTGGACTAGATGTGACTGGACTAGATGTGACTGGACTAGATGTGTCTGGACTGGACTAGATGTGACCGGACTAGATGTGACTGAACTGGACTAGATGTGACCGGACTGGACTAGATGTGACTGGACTAGATGTGACTGGACTAGATGTGACTGGACAAGATGTGACTGGACTAGATGTGACTGGACTAGATGTGACTGGACTGGACTAGATGTGACTGGACTAGATGTGACTGGACTAGATGTGACTGGACTAGATGTGACTGGACTAGATGTGACTGGACTGGACTAGATGTGACCGGACTGGACTAGATGTGACTGGACTGGACTAGATGTGACTGGACTAGATGTGACTGGACTAGATGTGACTGGACTGGACAAGATGTGACTGGACTAGATGTGACTGGACTAGATGTGACTGGACTAGATGTGATTGGACTGGACTAGATGTGACCGGACTAGATGTGACTGGACTAGATGTGACTGGACTAGATGTGACTGGACTGGACAAGATGTGACTGGACTAGATGTGACTGGACTAGATGTGTCTGGACTGGACTAGATGTGACCGGACTAGATGTGACTGAACTGGACTAGATGTGACCGGACTGGACTAGATGTGACTGGACTAGATGTGACTGGACAAGATGTGACTGGACTAGATGTGACTGGACTAGATGTGACTGGACTGGACTAGATGTGACTGGACTAGATGTGACTGGACTAGATGTGACTGGACTAGATGTGACTGGACTGGACTAGATGTGACCGGACTGGACTAGATGTGACTGGACTAGATGTGACTGGACAAGATGTGACTGGACAAGATGTGACTGGACTAGATGTGACTGGACTAGATGTGACCGGACTGGACTAGATGTGACTGGACTGGATGTGACTGGACAAGATGTGACTGGACTAGATGTGACTGGACTAGATGTGACTGGACTGGACTAGATGTGACTGGACTAGATGTGACTGGACTGATGTGACTGGAGATGTGACCGGACTGGACTAGATGTGACTGGACTGGACTAGATGTGACTGGACTGGACTAGATGTGACTGGACTAGATGTGACTGGACTAGATGTGACTGGACTAGATGTGACTGGACTAGATGTGACTGGACTGGACAAGATGTGACTGGACTAGATGTGACTGGACTAGATGTGACTGGACTAGATGTGACTGGACTGGACTAGATGTGACCGGACTGGACTAGATGTGACTGGACTGGACTAGATGTGACTGGACAAGATGTGACTGGACTAGATGTGACTGGACTAGATGTGACTGGACTAGATGTGACTGGACTAGATGTGACTGGGCTGGACAAGATGTGACTGGACTAGATGTGACTGGACTAGATGTGACTGGACTAGATGTGACTGGACTGGACTAGATGTGACCGGACTGGACTAGATGTGACTGGACTGGACTAGATGTGACTGGACTGGACAAGATGTGACTGGACTAGATGTGACTGGACTAGATGTGACCGGACTGGACTAGATGTGACCAGACTGGACTAGATGTGACTGGACTGGACTAGATGTGACTGGACTAGATGTGACTGGACTAGACTAGATGTGACTGGACTAGATGTGACTGGACTAGACTAGATGTGACTGAACTGGACTAGATGTGACTGGACTGAACTAGATGTGACTGGACTAGATGTGACTGGACTAGATGTGACTGGACTGGACTAGATGTAACCGGACTAGATGTGACTGGACTGGACAAGATGTGACTGGACTAGATGTGACTGGACTAGATGTGACTGGACTGGACTAGATGTGACTGGACTAGATGTGACTGGACTAGATGTGACTGGACTGGACTAGATGTGACTGGACTAGATGTGACTGGACTAGATGTGACAGGACTAGATGTGACTGGACTGGACAAGATGTGACTGGACTAGATGTGACTGGACTAGATGTGACCGGACTAGATGTGACTGGACTGGACACGATGTGACTGGACTAGATGTGACTGGACTAGATGTGACTGGACTGATGTGACTGGACTGGATGTGACCGGACTAGATGTGACTGGACTGGACAAGATGTGACTGGACTAGATGTGACTGGACTAGATGTGACTGGACTGGACTAGATGTGACTGGACTAGATGTGACTGGACTAGATGTGACTGGACTAGATGTGACTGGACTGGACAAGATGTGACTGGACTAGATGTGACTGGACTGGACAAGATGTGACTGGACTAGATGTGACTGGACTGGACAAGATGTGACTGGACTAGATATGACTGGACTGGACAAGATGTGACTGGACTAGATGTGACTGGACTAGATGTGACCGGACTGGACTAGATGTTACCGGACTGGCCTGGATGTGAGTGAACTGGACTGGACAAGATGTGACTGGACTAGATGTGACTGGACTAGATGTGACCGGACTGGACTAGATGTTACCGGACTGGCCTGGATGTGAGTGAACTGGACTGGATGTGAGTGAGTGAGTGAACTGGATGTGAGTGAGTGAGTGAGTGAGTGAGTGAGTGAGTGAGTGAGTGAGTGAGTGAGTGAGTGAGTGAGTGAGTGAGTGAGTGAGTGAGTGAGTGAGTGTTTACTGTACCTGTGTGATGTTGGACAGGCCGATGATATAAGAGACCAGGCAGACGGCAGCGATGAAGAGTTCTCTTCTTCCTCTCAGAGCTCTGGGGAACTCATCCACCAACGCAGTGATGAAGCCCTCCACCGTACAGAACTACACAGAGAGGTAAAACATATTATATCAGGCTCAAAGGCTCTCGGATCAATTTCCCGCAGGAACTCAGTTGTGGTCTAAACTTCCTGTTGCTAGGTAGAATAGTAGAACAAACCTGGTTGTTCATCAGTAGGTTTTTCTCTTGTTATGTCAGTCATTGACAGTCCCTCAATTAAATCTCTTATAGAATATTAAACACATTAACACTACTGGTTAGATAGATTAGATGTTGGAGGACTTCCTGCATCTCTTATAGAATATTAAACACATTAACACTACTAGGTTAGATAGATTAGATGTTGGAGGACTTCCTGCATCTCAATTAAACACATTACACGTCAGCCACATTTTTTGGGGGGATTGGTAAATTAGTCTAGCGGCCAGCTATCTAAACTTAGTATTCATGGTGGAATTACCTCCCGGTTATTGAAAACTCATATTCCTCTCCGCCTCAAACCAAAATGAGTAGAATTGCATGTTAAGAGGTATACATTTGAAAAATCTGGTGTAGAATTGCAAAATGTAGTTACACACAACTGCAAAATGTGAAGAATTACGCAAAATTCACACTAAAACTTAAAAAATGTCTCTCTGCTGTCTAGATGGCGTCCGCTAAGATGTTTTGATACCCGTGTGTGGTGGTACAACACATGATATAGTACTATACAACACATGATATAGTACTATACAACACAGGATATAGTACTATACAACACATGATATAGTACTATACAACACATGATAGAGTACTATACAACACATGATATAGTACTATACAACACATGATAGAGTACTATACAACACATGATATAGTACTATACAACACAGGATATAGTACTATACAACACATGATATAGTACTATACAACACATGATATAGTACTATACAACACATGATATAATACTATACAACACATGATATAGTACTATACAACACATGATATAGTACTATACAACACATGATATAGTACTATACAACACATGATATAGTACTATACAACACATGATATAGTACTATACAACACATGATATAGTACTATACAACACATGATATAGTACTATACAACACAGGATATAGTACTATACAACACATGATATTATACTATACAACACATTAACACTACTAGGTTAGATAGATTAGATGTTGGAGGACTTCCTGCACATACAACACTAGGTGATATAGTACTATACAACACATGATATAGTACTATACACCACAGGATATAGTACTATACAACACATGATATTATACTATACAACACATTAACACTACTAGGTTAGATAGATTAGATGTTGGAGGACTACCTGCATCTCTTATAGAATATTAAACACATTAACACTACTAGGTTAGATTAGGTTAGATAGATTAGATGTTGGAGGACTTCCTGATTTAGATGTTGGAGGACTTCCTGCATCTCTTATAGAATATTAAACACATTAACACTACTAGGTTAGATAGATTAGATGTTGGAGGACTTCCTGCATCTCTTATAGAATATTAAACACATTAACACTACTAGGTTAGATAGATTAGATGTTGGAGGACTTCCTGCATCTCTTATAGAATATTAAACACATTAACACTACTAGGTTAGATAGATTAGATGTTGGAGGACTTCCTGCATCTCTTATAGAATATTAAACACATTAACACTACTAGGTTAGATAGATTAGATGTTGGAGGACTTCCTGCATCTCTTATAGAATATTAAACACATTAACACTACTAGGTTAGATAGATTAGATGTTGGAGGACTTCCTGCATCTCTTATAGAATATTAAACACATTAACACTACTAGGTTAGATAGATTAGATGTTGGAGGACTTCCTGCATCTCTTATAGAATATTAAACACATTAACACTACTAGGTTAGATAGATTAGATGTTGGAGGACTTCCTGCATCTCTTATAGAATATTAAACACATTAACACTACTAGGTTAGATAGATTAGATGTTGGAGGACTTCCTGCATCTCTTATAGAATATTAAACACATTAACACTACTAGGTTAGATAGATTAGATGTTGGAGGACTTCCTGCATCTCTTATAGAATATTAAACACATTAACACTACTAGGTTAGATAGATTAGATGTTGGAGGACTTCCTGCATCTCTTATAGAATATTAAACACATTAACACTACTAGGTTAGATAGATAGATTTGGAGATGTTGAATATTAAACACATTAACACTACTAGAGATAGATTAGATGTTGGAGGACTTCCTGCATCTCTTATAGAATATTAAACACATTAACACTACTAGGTTAGATAGATTAGATGTTGGAGGACTTCCTGCATCTCTTATAGAATATTAAACACTATTCCAATCACGCAACTCATCAAGCGATGGATAAAACATTTACATTTAAGTCATTTAGCAGACGCTCTTATCCAGAGCGACTTACAAATTAATACTACATTCATTGTCCAACAAACAAACAAAACACAACGCAACAATGCAATAACACAACATAACAACAACAACACAACAAGACAAAATACACACAACACAATAACGCAACAAAAACAACAAGGCAACATACACAAAACACAACACAAACACAACACAACCACACAACACATAACACCCATGTAACAACACGCAACACAAAATAACAACAAAACAACAACACAAACACGACGACACAACATAACACAAAACACCACAACATCACAACATAACACAAAACACCACAACATCACAACATAACACAAAACACCACAACATCACAACATAACACAAAACACCACAACATCACAACATAACACAAAACACCACAACATCACAACATAACACAAAACACCACAACATCACAACATAACACAAACCACAACATAACAACATAACACAAACCACAACATAACAACACGTCACACAACAACACAACAAGACAAAATACACACAACACAATAACGCAACAAAAACAACAACAGAAACATGAAATGCAAATAGCTGTTGTTTCCTCACCTGACTGTCTATTCCCAGCATGAGCAACATAGAGAAGAAAAGGATCGCCCAGAGAGGAGAGATAGGCAGCTGGGTTACTGCCTCAGGGTAGGCCAAGAACGCCAAGCCAGGACCTGCAACACAACACAGACAGTTAGAGACGGGATCTGACAACACAACACAGACAGACAGTTAGAGACAGGATCTGACAACACAGCGCAGTTAGAGACGGGATCTGACAACACAACACAGACAGACAGTTAGAGACGGGATCTGACAACACAACACAGACAGACAGCTAGAGACAGGGACTGACAACACAACACAGACAGTTAGAGACGGGATCTGACAACACAACACAGACAGTTAGAGACGGGATCTGACAACACAACACAGACAGTTAGAGACAGGATCTGACAACACAACACAGACAGTTAGAGACAGGATCTGACAACACAACACAGACAGTTAGAGACTGACAGGATCTGACAACACAACACAGACAGTTAGAGACAGGATCTGACAACACAACACAGACAGACAG
>NC_060190.1:80919615-80969615 GCF_021184085.1 Oncorhynchus gorbuscha
CTGCAAGTCAAAACAGGCTGCAAGTCAAAACACACCACAAGTCAAAACATACTGCAAGTCAGAACACACTGCAAGTCAAGACACACTGCAAGTCAAAACACACTGCAAGTCAAGACACATGCAAGTCAAAACACACTGCAAGTCAAAACAGACTGGTACTCACGTCATCACATACAGCAATCAGCATCCATTCTCCCTCTGATTCTGTTCAGTGATAAAGGCTAGCTACCTCTGATTCTGTTCAGTGATAAAGGTTAGCTACCTCTGAATCTGCTCACTGATAAAGGCTAGCTACCTCTGAATCTGCTCACTGATAAAGGCTAGCTACCTCTGAATCTGCTCACTGATAAAGGCTAGCTACTTCTGAATCTGCTCACTGATAAAGGCTAGCTACTTCTGAATCTGCTCACTGATAAAGGCTAGCTACTTCTGAATCTGCTCACTGATAAAGGCTAGCTACTTCTGAATCTGTTCACTGATAACGGCTAGCTACTTCTGAATCTGCTCACTGATAAAGGCTAGCTACCTCTGAATCTGTTCACTGATAAAGACTAGCTACTTCTGAATCTGCTCACTGATAAAGACTAGCTACCTCTGATTCCTTGAGCTTCTCGAAGTTGGGCGTGATGTAGAAGAGGATTCCATCGATGGCTCCGGGCAGAGTGATGCCGCGGCAGAAGAGGATGAAGAGCATAAAGTAGGGGTATGTCGCTGAGAAGTACACCACCTGAAACAGGGAGGGAGGGAGAGACTTGTTAAAATACAAGACAATGGAGCCACCCTCCTTACGTCATTATTACAGCTAGAGCCCATGCATGAATTAACTGCCATGTTTCCAGTCAAATGTTTCTTAATGGATTTTTAATCTATAGTAATGCCTCTTACTTTTGCAAATAAGCCAGGGGACATGCTGGACCCCCCCGCCCTCCCAACATCCAATACGGCTGCCAAAATCTAATATGGCTGCCAAAAATCCAATATGGCTGCCAAAATCAAATGTCAAGATTCCTCTGTGCGGTTTAGCCCCTCTCTATGAATTTAGTCAGTGGCAGCCTCTTACCTTGCCAGTCCATGCGACACCTTTCCAGATGCAGAAATAAACCAGGACCCACGCGATGGCCAGCGTGATGGCTAGAGGCGCTCTGATCTCCCCAGGTTTCTCCAGACCATCCGTCAATTGGTGCATGTTACGTCTATAGGACAAATCAACCAATGAAACCAATCTATCAACCAACCAATCAAATCTATTTATAAATCCTTTTTTTCATCAACTACAACCCCATTCATTATTTTCTACACTGCGTGGTCTAACCACAGACCAAAAAAATAAAAAATTAAAATGTTTAAAACAAAATATAATAAAATATATGTTCTTTACTCCCAGAATTCCTGAACGGCGCTGGTGAGGTTGGCAGCATTGGGGATGCTGTAGTTGGTGTAACAGCGATCTGTATTCCAAGAATTTCCACATGATTGCCATGGCAACTCCTGTAATAACAAAGACAGTTTTTTTTCTTCTTTTTCTCACTTTTTTTTTGTCATTTTGCCCAACTCTTTTCACCCAGGCGACATGCACCACATTGTTTTTTGAAAGGGTACTGATGGCCAAATTCGATATATTTGAATTAACTATACATAAAAGAAACAGTATTTCTTTCTGTGCAGCATTCAAATGGATAACACCGAAGAGGCCTATGCCCCCTGCTCTTTCAGTCCTCAGTCATGCTACTTAAAGACATTCATCAGGGAAATGTGCTTTTCCTTTTCTAAACCTCCCAGTGAACGAAATGCAATAATCTCACATTAATTCCATTTTTTTGGGGGTTTGTTTGTTTTGTACTTACAACTTTTTCATAGAAAAGCAATAATATCCACCATACTCACAGAAGTAAAGGAGGACCAGAGATAGTATATGGCCCAGGAAATGATGACAATGTAATAAATATTTAGCCAGAAAGAAAGCACTGCAGCGGCCAGACCAACTCCTGGAACAACAGGGAAACGTGGAATTAGGAATGTATATACAGTCAGTTAATATGAGATTAAATAATGTGACAACTTGAGCCATTTGAGAAAAAAATACATAAAATAGCTTTAGCTAATTAAATTAAATATGTGGTTTGATCTGTAATTACAACGGGGAGAGGAGGCGTGCACTGAAATTGCAGATATTTGTGTGTGTTTATTGACAACCAGCAAAAAGAGTATTGGATGAGGAGAGCTAATTGTCTTACGGTATATATTGAGATGTATTTCGGTTGAACCTCTAAACGTAGTGTTTTGATTTACCTTTAAACATGGGAGCCAGTTTCCACACCCCAAGCCCTCCAATCGATGTGTACTGACCGAGGGACGTTTCGAGCAGAAACAAGGGCATGCCAGCAAATATGAGCGTCAAAAAGTACGGAATCAAGAAGGCCCCTGAATGGAAGGTGAAAGGTCAGTAAACAACACATATATAGAATGGTGAATAAAAGCGACCATTTGCATTGATATACCGGGAACATTTCAAATCATCCAAAGAAATGAAGAGATGAAGACAATATTTTTTTTTGTATCACAATGCTGCGCCTAAAATAAATGATAATTACGCTCAATCTGGAGAGAAAAAGACCATTGTGATAATTAAATGAGGGACCCAGAACACATTTCCTGTTTGAAGGGTTAAGTTTTTAAGCCTCCTGTTTTTGAAAACACGGGAAAGGCGCCGAAATCTTGATTACCTCCTCCGTTCTTCCCACATAGATAAGGAAATCTCCAGACATTTCCGAGTCCAATTGCGTACCCGACGCAAGACAGGAGAAAGTCAAATTTTCCAGACCAGTTCTCTCTTTCGGGAAGTTCCTTTTTCTGGACTTTTACGACCAAGGTTTTGGGTTTGTCATTAGGCTCCGCATTCACCTCCGTTAAAACGTGTCCATCCGAGGCTTTAGTTCCATTAGTCGCCATGTCTCTCTGAATAGGTTTAGATTTCCTGGCAAGGCTGGCAGGCGGTTGGAAGATTTTAACCCCACTGATCCACGTAGAGAGCAGCTTCGCGGTTCGTTACCCAGCCGATTGACCGTTGGATGTGAAGGAGCGGGAGAAGGAGAGGGAACACCGAGGAAGTTAAAAGCGAACCTGGGAAAAAAAGAGCAAGAGAATGTTACCAAATAGGAAATTAAATAATGACCCTAAATATTTACATAATATTGAATTAACATTTGGAATTATCCAAATTAAAGTATAGCGCTGAAAATGGGCCGTTTTGAAGAGTTTTCATTGAGTCACTTTGTTGGCGCAGGGGACAAGAGATCACACGAAGACCCTGTGGTGCTTTTTAAACAGCCAGGGCCCGTTGATTCACAGCGTCATTACTCTCAATGTCTCCCTTAATACAACTTTAAAACAGCACACATTCCGCAGACAGGTCATTTCATACTGTTAAGAGGAGGAGGCGATCCCCGCTGTCCAATTATTCAGCATTTGGATTGTTAATAGCAGCGGAACTCAACCATCAATTTGACACAAAAAAAAGATACATTACGTTCATTCACGCGCTATGGCTTAGGATGTACGCATCCAAATAAGTGTAACATTATAAATAAAAACTGAATTGCAAAGCATTCATATTAACATAAATCAGCTTGACTTGACATTTGCTTATTATATTCCATGAATTATGGAACTTCAAAAAACGAATCAAATGTAGAATGATGTGATTTATCGCTCTCTTTGAAGTTGCATTGATTTAAAAAAATACATATCATTGATTTATCCAATTTAGGCTAATCATCTCGGATACTCAGTGCGCAACATCTGAAACACCGTTTTTCCCCACCGAGACGCAACTCCACACCCCCAAATGGGTTCACACTGTCCAATGTTCTGACCATCGCAATGAAGTTTTCCCACACTGTTTAACGTCAATTCTGTACTTACAATTAAACTGCTGAGCCAGCCAGAATTGTGGGACATGGTATAGTATCCGTGCGTTCTTCGAAAAGTTGTGTTCTTGAAGCTTCTAACCGGGCAGACTAAAATCATATATTTTTAGAGATAGATAAGCAAAACTAAACTATGATCCTGATGGGAAAGGTGAGTTTGCAGGAAAGCAGGAACTAGGTGTGAGTGGCGCTGTCCGTTAGCTTGGTGATGCCTGAAGGAGAGAGAGACAAGCAGAGGAGAGCAGAGCGGGGAGGAACAACACCACGAAAAGGCAGCAGCTTCACCTCGTAACACCGTCTATCAGCAGCGGCCAGGGTTGTTACGCGGACCACAAATCCCCGTTCTCATCTACATAGCGTCAATGTCATCTGTAAGTCGACCCTCCCCGTGTGTCCAACATTTCCACCACTGAGATCGCTGTGGTTCTGATAAAGTAGCATCTTATAGTCTCATGGTTTTATAAGGCATAGTGCTTTTCATCAATTGGTGGATTTTTTATCTACACAAATTGTTTGGGTGACTCACAGACAGTTAGTTATATGACTTAACATTTTGTTAGCTTTACGCCATTTCTCACATATAGGACAGTTATCATACGCTTAACCGTGTTGATATTCCCAGAAACAAATTAACTCAAGTCGGGGTCTCAATTTACTGTTGAGAGTTAGAATAGTAGAATACAGCAAGGTGCAATTTCGAAACCTGGTTGTGCATCCGCAGTTTTTCCTCTGTTTATGTCAGAGAAACCAACCATTCCCAGAGAGTGGCTGATGTGAAGGAAGATGCCAATCATGCTGTGGTTGCTGGCAAACTGTGATAAGAGGAACCAGTCAATACAAGCTAGTCTGAGGGTGGGAGATAAATTGAAAACTGCGCCTATAATCTTTTTAATCCGCTGTCTCGTGAAATATAAGACCCTGGGGACAGAGGAAAAACAGACTTTAAAAGCGGAATTTAAACCCAAAATGTGGAGACAAATGAATATATTGATTGGTAGACGCTATAGTGTCTCACAGGGAGATTGGGCCTCAGTGAGTGTGCGACTTGGAAAAGTGCAGAGACAAAGGAATAAACAGCCAAAACAGAAAGATGGCCTCTGTTGTGTTCCGTTCTG
The DNA here is from genome assembly GCF_021184085.1 of Oncorhynchus gorbuscha. Taxonomy (NCBI): domain Eukaryota; kingdom Metazoa; phylum Chordata; class Actinopteri; order Salmoniformes; family Salmonidae; genus Oncorhynchus; species Oncorhynchus gorbuscha. The sequence goes on from NC_060190.1 coordinate 80,924,657, forward strand.
ATTGGCTCACTCAGCTAGAATGGGGATTGGGTGTTTTATCCGCTCTCTATTCTTCAAAGCTTGAAGTCCATGCATACCAAATGGTGAATAGATTATTTCATTATAACGGGATCGCCCAAAATCACCTGGTGCCAACAATGTTTCTAATTTGCTAGTAGCCCAAAATCACCTGGTGCCAACAATGTTTCTAATTTGCTAGTAGCCCAAAATCACCTGGTGCCAACAATGTTTCTAATTTGCTAGTAGCCCAAAATCACCTGGTGCCAACAATGTTTCTAATTTGCTAGTAGCCCAAAATCACCTGGTGCCAACAATGTTTCTAATTTGCTAGTAGCCCAAAATCACCTGGTGCCAACAATGTTTCTAATTTGCTAGTAGCCCAAAATCACCTGGTGCCAACAATGTTTCTAATTTGCTAGTAGCCCAAAATCACCTGGTGCCAACAATGTTTCTAATTTGCTAGTAGCCCAAAATCACCTGGTGCCAACAATGTTTCTAATTTGCTAGTAGCCCAAAATCACCTGGTGCCAACAATGTTTCTAATTTGCTAGTAGCCCAAAATCACCTGGTGCCAACAATGTTTCTAATTTGCTAGTAGCCCAAAATCACCTGGTGCCAACAATGTTTCTAATTTGCTAGTAGCCCAAAATCACCTGGTGCCAACAATGTTTCTAATTTGCTAGTAGCCCAAAATCACCTGGTGCCAACAATGTTTCTAATTTGCTAGTAGCCCAAAATCACCTGGTGCCAACAATGTTTCTAATTTGCTAGTAGCCCAAAATCACCTGGTGCCAACAATGTTTCTAATTTGCTAGTAGCCCAAAATCACCTGGTGCCAACAATGTTTCTAATTTGCTATGTTTCTAATTTGCTAGTAGCCCAAAATCACCTGGTGCCAACAATGTTTCTAATTTGCTAGTAGCCCAAAATCACCTGGTGCCAACAATGTTTCTAATTTGCTAGTAGCCCAAAATCACCTGGTGCCAACAATGTTTCTAATTTGCTAGTAGCCCAAAATCACCTGGTGCCAACAATGTTTCTAATTTGCTAGTAGCCCAAAATCACCTGGTGCCAACAATGTTTCTAATTTGCTAGTAGCCCAAAATCACCTGGTGCCAACAATGTTTCTAATTTGCTAGTAGCCCAAAATCACCTGGTGCCAACAATGTTTCTAATTTGCTAGTAGCCCAAAATCACCTGGTGCCAACAATGTTTCTAATTTGCTAGTAGCCCAAAATCACCTGGTGCCAACAATGTTTCTAATTTGCTAGTAGCCCAAAATCACCTGGTGCCAACAATGTTTCTAATTTGCTAGTAGCCCAAAATCACCTGGTGCCAACAATGTTTCTAATTTGCTAGTAGCCCAAAATCACCTGGTGCCAACAATGTTTCTAATTTGCTAGTAGCCCAAAATCACCTGGTGCCTAATTTGCTAAAATCACCTGGTGCCAACAATGTTTCTAATTTGCTAGTAGCCCAAAATCACCTGGTGCCAACAATGTTTCTAATTTGCTAGTAGCCCAAAATCACCTGGTGCCAACAATGTTTCTAATTTGCTAGTAGCCCAAAATCACCTGGTGCCAACAATGTTTCTAATTTGCTAGTAGCCCAAAATCACCTGGTGCCAACAATGTTTCTAATTTGCTAGTAGCCCAAAATCACCTGGTGCCAACAATGTTTCTAATTTGCTAGTAGCCCAAAATCACCTGGTGCCAACAATGTTTCTAATTTGCTAGTAGCCCAAAATCACCTGGTGCCAACAATGTTTCTAATTTGCTAGTAGCCCAAAATCACCTGGTGCCAACAATGTTTCTAATTTGCTAGTAGCCCAAAATCACCTGGTGCCAACAATGTTTCTAATTTGCTAGTAGCCCAAAATCACCTGGTGCCAACAATGTTTCTAATTTGCTAGTAGCCCAAAATCACCTGGTGCCAACAATGTTTCTAATTTGCTAGTAGCCCAAAATCACCTGGTGCCAACAATGTTTCTAATTTGCTAGTAGCCCAAAATCACCTGGTGCCAACAATGTTTCTAATTTGCTAGTAGCCCAAAATCACCTGGTGCCAACAATGTTTCTAATTTGCTAGTAGCCCAAAATCACCTGGTGCCAACAATGTTTCTAATTTGCTAGTAGCCCAAAATCACCTGGTGCCAACAATGTTTCTAATTTGCTAGTAGCCCAAAATCACCTGGTGCCAACAATGTTTCTAATTTGCTAGTAGCCCAAAATCACCTGGTGCCAACAATGTTTCTAATTTGCTAGTAGCCCAAAATCACCTGGTGCCAACAATGTTTCTAATTTGCTAGTAGCCCAAAATCACCTGGTGCCAACAATGTTTCTAATTTGCTAGTAGCCCAAAATCACCTGGTGCCAACAATGTTTCTAATTTGCTAGTAGCCCAAAATCACCTGGTGCCAACAATGTTTCTAATTTGCTAGTAGCCCAAAATCACCTGGTGCCAACAATGTTTCTAATTTGCTAGTAGCCCAAAATCACCTGGTGCCAACAATGTTTCTAATTTGCTAGTAGCCCAAAATCACCTGGTGCCAACAATGTTTCTAATTTGCTAGTAGCCCAAAATCACCTGGTGCCAACAATGTTTCTAATTTGCTTAGCCCAAAATCACCTGGTGCCAACAATGTTTCTAATTTGCTAGTAGCCCAAAATCACCTGGTGCCAACAATGTTTCTAATTTGCTAGTAGCCCAAAATCACCTGGTGCCAACAATGTTTCTAATTTGCTAGTAGCCCAAAATCACCTGGTGCCAACAATGTTTCTAATTTGCTAGTAGCCCAAAATCACCTGGTGCCAACAATGTTTCTAATTTGCTAGTAGCCCAAAATCACCTGGTGCCAACAATGTTTCTAATTTGCTAGTAGCCCAAAATCACCTGGTGCCAACAATGTTTCTAATTTGCTAGTAGCCCAAAATCACCTGGTGCCAACAATGTTTCTAATTTGCTAGTAGCCCAAAATCACCTGGTGCCAACAATGTTTCTAATTTGCTAGTAGCCCAAAATCACCTGGTGCCAACAATGTTTCTAATTTGCTAGTAGCCCAAAATCACCTGGTGCCAACAATGTTTCTAATTTGCTAGTAGCCCAAAATCACCTGGTGCCAACAATGTTTCTAATTTGCTAGTAGCCCAAAATCACCTGGTGCCAACAATGTTTCTAATTTGCTAGTAGCCCAAAATCACCTGGTGCCAACAATGTTTCTAATTTGCTAGTAGCCCAAAATCACCTGGTGCCAACAATGTTTCTAATTTGCTAGTAGCCCAAAATCACCTGGTGCCAACAATGTTTCTAATTTGCTAGCCACAGTCACCCACTCGTTTGTATTGTGAGGCCGTATTCAGGTATGTACCACTCTCTCTGACGCATCACAGCGTCTGGTCCGTCATCTTCTGATGGGAACTCATTTCATTGGACTACAGAGCACAGATTTAAAACCAATGTGGAAAGACCTATAATAACAGTGTTATGAACACGACAGCTGTTATAACGTACCACGACAGCTGTTATAACCTACCACGACAGCTGTTATAACATACCACGACAGCTGTTATAACCTACCACGACAGCTGTTATAACCTACCACGACAGCTGTTATAACCTACCACGACAGCTGTTATAAGACACCACGACAGCTGTTATAACCTACCACAACAGTTGTTATAACCTACCATGACAGCTTTTACAAGACACCACGACAGCTGTTATAAACTACTACAACAGTTGTTATAAGACACCACGACAGCTGTTTTAACATACGACAGCTGTTATAACATACCACGACAGTTGTTATAACATACCACAACAGCTGTTACAAGACACCACGACAGCTGTTATAACCTACTCCAACAGCTGTTATAACATACCACAACAGTTGTTATAAGAAGCCACGACAGCTGTTTTAACATACGACAGCTGTTATAAGACACCACGACAGCTGTTATAACCTACCATGACAGCTGTTATAACCTACCACGACAGCTGTTATAAGACACCACGACAGCTGTTATAGCCTACCATGACAGCTGTTATAACCTACCACGACAGCTGTTATAACCTACCACGACAGCTGTTATAACCTACCACGACAGCTGTTATAAGACACCACGACAGCTATTATAACCTACCATGACAGCTGTTACAAGACACCATGACAGCTGTTATAACCTACTCCAACAGCTGTTACAACATACCACAACAGTTGTTATAAGAAACCACAACAGCTGTTATAACATACGACAGTTGTTATAACATATGACAGCTCTTATAACGTACCACGACAGCTGTTATAACCTACCACGACAGCTGTTATAACCTACCACGACAGCTGTTATAACCTACCACGACAGCTGTTATAACCTACCACGACAGCTGTTATAACATACAAGGAAAGCTGTTATAACCTACCACGACAGCTGTTGTAACCTACCACAACAGCTGTTGTAACCTACCATGACAGCTGTTATAAGACACCATTGCAGCTGTTATAACATATGTCTCTCTCTCTCTGCTTCTCTCTCCCTGCTTCTCTCTCTCTCTGCTTCTCTCTCTCTCTGCTTCTCTCTCCCAGCTTCTCTCTCTCTCTCTGTTTCTCTCTCTCTTTGCGGCTCTCTCTCTGCTTCTCTCTCTAAGCTTCTCCCTCTCCTTCTCTCTCTCTCTAAGCTTTTCTCTCTCTCCTTCTCTCTCTCTAAGCTTATCTATCTCTCTGCTTCTCTCTCTGCTACTCTCTCTCTCTGCTTCTCTCTCTGCTTCTCTCTCTCTCTGCTTCTCTCTCTGCTTCTCTCTCTCTCTGCTTCTCTCTCTGCTTCTCTCTCTACATGACATTCTCTCTCCTTCTCTCTCTCTCTAAGCTTCTCTCTCTCTGCTTCTCTCTCTGCTACTCTCTCTCTGCTTCTCTCTCTAAGCTTCTCTCTCTGCTTTTCTCTCTGCTACTATCTCTCTCTAAGCTTCTCTCTCTCTGCTTCTCTCTCTGCTTCTCTCTCTGCTACTCTCTCTCTCTAAGCTTCTCTCTTTCTGCTTCTCTCTCTGCTACTCTCCCTCTCTCTCTGCTTCTCTCTCTCTCTAAGCTTCTCTCTCTGCTTCTCTCTCTCTCTAAGCTTCTCTCTCTCTGCGTCTCTTTCTCTCTAAGGCTTCTCTCTCTGCTTCTCTCTCTAAGCTTCTCTCTCTGCTTCTCTCTCTCTAAGCTTCTCTCTCTGCTTCTCTCTCTCTAAGCTTCTCTCTCTGCTACTCTCTCTCTTTGCGGCTCTCTCTCTGCTTCTCTCTCTCTCTAAGCTTCTCTCTCTGCTTCTCTCTCTCTAAGCTTCTCTCTCTGCTTCTCTCTCTCTAAGCTTATCTCTCTGCTACTCTCTCTCTCTTTGCGGCTCTCTCTCTGCTCCTCTCTCTCTCTATAAGCTTCTCTCACTCTTTGCTTCTCTCTCTGCTTCTCGCTCTCTGCTTCTCTCTGCTTATCTATCTCTCTCTTTCTCTAAGCCTCTCTCTCTTTGCTTCTCTCTCTCTCTGTTTATCGCTCTCTGCTTCTCTCCCCTCTCTCTCTCTCTCTCTCTCTCTCTCTCTCTCTCTCTCTCTCTCTCTCTCTCTCTCTCTCTCTCTGTTTCTCTAAGTTTCTCTCTTTGCCTCTCTCTCTGCTTCTCTCTCTTTCTCTAAGCTTCACTCTCTTTGCTTCTCTCTCTCTCTGCTTCTCTCTCTCTGCTTCACTCTCTCTCTGCTTCACTCTCTCTCTGCTTCACTCTGTCTGTCTGTCTGTCTGTCTGTCTGTCTGTCTGTCTGTCTGTCTGTCTGTCTGTCTGTCTGTCTGTCTGTCTGTCTGTCTGTCTGTCTGTCTGTCTGTCTGTCTGTCTGTCTGTCTGTCTGTCTGTCTGTCTGTCTGTCTGTCTGTCTGATGATGAGAAAGGGGTCTAGGTTGGAGATAATGCTGTCAGTACCTGTAGTGTCTGTTGTTGTAGTGTAGGAAGCCAATAGCTGAGGTTTCTGATCTGCTGCTCTATGAAGGCATAAAGGTATTGGCCAAATCCCAAATGACACCCTATTCCCTACATAGTGCACTACTTTACACCAGGGCTGGCACCCTATTCCCTACATAGTGCACTATTTTACACCAGGGCTGGCATCCTATTCCCTATTTAGTGCACTACTTTCGACCATTTACATTTACATTTAAGTCATTTAGCAGACGCTCTTATCCAGAGCAACTTACAAATTGGTGCATTCACCTTATGACATCCAGTGGGACAGTCACTTAACAATAGTGCATCTAAAACTTAGGGGGGGTGGGGTGAGAGGGATTACTTAACCTATCCTAGGTATTCCTTAAAGAGGTGGGGTTTCAGGTGTCTCCGGAAGGTGGTGATTGACTCCGCTGTCCTGGCGTCGTGAGGGAGTTTGTTCCACCATTGGGGGGCCAGGGCAGCGAACAGTTTTGACTGGGCTGAGCGGGAGCTGTACTTCCTCAGTGGTAGGGAGGCGAGCAGGCCAGAGGTGGATGAACGCAGTGCCCTTGTTTGGGTGTAGGGCCTGATCAGAGCCTGGAGGTACTGAGGTGCCGTTCCCCTCACAGCTCCGTAGGCAAGCACCATGGTCTTGTAGCGGATGCGAGCTTCAACTGGAAGCCAGTGGAGAGAACGGAGGAGCGGGGTGACGTGAGAGAACTTGGGAAGGTTGAACACCAGACGGGCTGCGGCGTTCTGGATGAGTTGAAGGGTTTAATGGCACAGGCAGGGAGCCCAGCCAACAGCGAGTTGCAGTAATCCAGACGGGAGATGACAAGTGCCTGGATTAGGACCTGCGCCGCTTCCTGTGTGAGGCAGGGTCGTACTCTGCGGATGTTGTAGAGCATGAACCTACAGGAACGGGCCACCACCTTGATGTTAGTTGAGAACGACAGGGTGTTGTCCAGGATCACGCCAAGGTTCTTGGCGCTCTGGGAGGAGGACACAATGGAGTTGTCAACCGTGATGGCGAGATCATGGAACGGGCAGTCCTTCCCCGGGAGGAAGAGCAACTCCGTCTTGCCGAGGTTCAGCTTGAGGTGGTGATCCGTCATCCACACTGATATGTCTGCCAGACATGCAGAGATGCGATTCGCCACCTGGTCATCAGAAGGGGGAAAGGAGAAGATTAATTGTGTGTCGTCTGCATAGCAATGATAAGAGAGACCATGTGAGGTTATGACAGAGCCAAGTGACTTGGTGTATAGCGAGAATAGGAGAGGGCCAAGAACAGAGCCCTGGGGGACACCAGTGGTGAGAGCGCGTGGTGAGGAGACAGATTCTCGCCACGCCACCTGGTAGGAGCGACCTGTCAGGTAGGACGCAATCCAAGCGTGGGCCGCACCGGAGATGCCCAACTCGGAGAGGGTGGAGAGGAGGATCTGATGGTTCACAGTATCGAAGGCAGCCGATAGATCTAGAAGGATGAGAGCAGAGGAGAGAGAGTTAGCTTCAGCAGTGCGGAGCGCCTCCGTGATACAGAGGAGAGCAGTCTCAGTTGAATGACTAGTCTTGAAACCTGACTGATTTGGATCAAGAAGGTCATTCAGAGAGAGATAGCGGGAGAGCTGGCCAAGGACGGCACATTCAAGAGTTTTGGAGAGAAAAGAAAGAAGGGATACTGGTCTGTAATTGTTGACATCGGAGGGATCGAGTGTAGGTTTTTTCAGAAGGGGTGCAACTCTCGCTCTCTTGAAGACGGAAGGGACGTAGCCAGCGGTCAGGGATGAGTTGATGAGCGAGGTGAGGTAAGGGAGAAGGTCTCCGGAAATGGTCTGGAGAAGAGAGGAGGGGATAGGGTCAAGCGGGCAGGTTGTTGGGCGGCCGGCCGTCACAAGACACGAGATTTCATCTGGAGAGAGAGGGGAGAAAGAGGTCAGAGCACAGGGTAGGGCAGTGTGAGCAGAACCAGCGGTGTCGTTTGACTTAGCAAACGAGGATCGGATGTCGTCGACCTTCTTTTCAAAATGGTTGACGAAGTCATCTGCAGAGAGGGAGGAGGGGGGAGGGGGCGGAGGATTCAGGAGGGAGGAGAAGGTGGCAAAGAGCTTCCTAGGGTTAGAGGCAGATGCTTGGAATTTAGCGTGGTAGAAAGTGGCTTTAGCAGCAGAGACAGAGGAGGAAAATGTAGAGAGGAGGGAGTGAAAGGATGCCAGGTCCGCAGGGAGGCGAGTTTTCCTCCATTTCCGCTCGGCTGCCCGGAGCCCTGTTCTGTGAGCTCGCAATGAGTCATCGAGCCACGGAGCGGGAGGGAGGACCGAGCCGGCCTGGAGGATAGGGGACATAGAGAGTCAAGGGATGCAGAGAGGGAGGAGAGGAGGGTTGAGGAGGCAGAATCAGGAGATAGGTGGGAGAAGGTTTGAGTGGAGGGAAGAGATGATAGGATGGAAGAGGAGAGAGTAGCGGGGGAGAGAGAGCGAAGGTTGGGACGGCGCGATACCATCCGAGTAGGGGCAGTGTGGGAGGTGTTGGATGAGAGCGAGAGGGAAAAGGATACAAGGCAGTGGTCGGAGACTTGGAGGGGAGTTGCAATGAGGTTAGTGGAAGAACAGCATCTAGTAAAGATGAGGTCGAGCGTATTGCCTGCCTTGTGAGTAGGGGGAAGGTGAGAGGGTGAGGTCAAAAGAGGAGAGGAGTGGAAAGAAGGAGGCAGAGAGGAAAGAGTCAAAGGTAGACGTGGGGAGGTTAAAGTCGCCCAGAACTGTGAGAGGTGAGCCGTCCTCAGGAAAGGAGCTTATCAAGGCATCAAGCTCATTGATGAACTCTCAGAGGGAACCTGGAGGGCGATAAATGATAAGGATGTTAAGCTTGAAAGGGCTAGTAACTGTGACAGCATGGAATTCAAAGGAGGCGATAGACAGATGGGTAAGGGGAGAAAGAGAGAATGACCACTTGGGAGAGATGAGGATCCCGGTGCCACCACCCCGCTGACCAGACGCTCTCGGGGTGTGCGAGAACACGTGGGCGGACGAAGAGAGAGCAGTAGGAGTAGCAGTGTTGTCTGTGGTGATCCATGTTTCCGTCAGTGCCAAGAAGTCGAGGGACTGGAGGGAGGCATAGGCTGAGATGAACTCTGCCTTGTTGACCGCAGATTGGCAGTTCCAGAGGCTACCGGAGACCTGGAACTCCACGTGGGTCGTGCGCGCTGGGACCACCAGAGTAGGGTGGCCGCGGCCACGCGGTGAGGAGCGTTTGTATGGTCTGTGCAGAGAGGAGAGAACAGGGATAAACAGACACATAGTTGACAGGCTACAGAAGAGGCTACGCTAATGCAAAGGAGATTGGAATGACAAGTGGACTACACGTCTCGAATGTTCAGAAAGTTAAGCTACGTAGCAAGAATCTTATTGACTAAAATGATTAAAATGATACAGTACTGCTGAAGTAGGCCAGCTGGCAGTGGGTGCGTTGTTGACACTACACTAATCAAGTCGTTCCGTTGAGTGTAATAGTTTCTGCAGTGTTGCTATTCGGGGGCTAGCAGTGTTGTTTACGTTACGTTGCATTAAAAGAACGACAATAGATGGCTAGCGAACCTAGAAAATCGCTCTAGACTACACAATTATCTTTGATACAAAGACGGCTATGTAGCTAGCTAAGTAGCTAGCTACGATCAAACAAATCAAACCGTTGTACTGTAATGAAATGAAGTGAAAATGTGATACTACCTGTGAATGCGACCGGGTTGTTGAGTTCTATACAGAAGACGTTGGCTAGCGTTGGCTAGCTAGCAGAGTCACCTACGTTAAGGACGACAAATAGCTGGCTAGCTAACCTCGGTAAATTAAGATAATCACTCTAAGACTACACACTCTAAACCTAAACAACACAATTATCTTGGATACGATGATACGAAGACAGCAAAGACAGCTATGTAGCTAGCTAACACTAGACCCAGACCCCTATGTAAGAAATAGGGTGACATTTGGGACGGCAGCAGATGGGAAGCCAATGAGCGGTGAGCTAACCTACTAATGATACAAAATTAAATGTAGCATTTCTAAACCCCAGCTGGTTGTTTCTCCCTCTGGGGATGGGGGTTAGCAGAGCAAAGAGAGAGAGACACCACCGCCACATGCCGGCCCACCTGGCCCCCACCTGCAGCCAGCCAGAGGGCGTGTCCCAACTGGCAACCTATTGTGCACTGCTTTTGACCCGCCTGTCATTTGGGATGCGTGTTGTCACAGACTCAAAGTGTTTAGGCGTCGGTGGTGAGGCACCTGATAGCGCCACTGTGCATTGAACCATATAATTGCAGTAGGTTGTGATAATCCCATCTCTCTGAGGTCTTTTTGGTATTCAGCCATAAGCACCGTTTGTGCAAAAAAAAGGTCCCACGTCGACACCAGTAGAATCACCAACGAGGTTGTCTGTCATGATAACACAAGCAGATGGAAAATGGCAGAGAGAATTTTAATCTAATGATAATTAACATTAAAAATATCTAAAAAGTTAGCAGGTTGCAACAAAATCAGCTGTGTTTAAAAAACAGATGATGTATGGAAATCTAACTCAGAAGGAGGCACTATGAGCTAGCCACACTAATTTGGAGGGAGGTTTGGGACAAATATCCACATTTACCCCTTTGATACTCCATAATGATATTTATATTTGAAAATGACTGTCTGGATGCAAACGGATTTCAGCAAAGTATTGTGTCATTCATCGTGCAAGACATGGTGAGACATGATGACAGCACTGACATTACATACCAGGCTGTGATTCAGACCAGGCTAGGGCTGTGTTGATGTGACATACCAGGCTGTGATTCAGACCAGGCTAGGGCTGTGTTGATGTGACATACCAGGCTGTGATTCAGACCAGGCTAGGGCTGTGTTGATGTGACATACCAGGCTGTGATTCAGACCAGGCTAGGGCTGTGTTGATGTGACATACCAGGCTGTGATTCAGACCAGGCTAGGGCTGTGTTGATGTGACATACCAGGCTGTGATTCAGACCAGGCTAGGGCTGTGTTGATGTGACATACCAGGCTGTGATTCAGACCAGGCTAGGGCTGTGTTGATGTGACATAACAGGCTGTGATTCAGACCAGGCTAGGGCTGTGTTGATGTGACATAACAGGCTGTGATTCAGACCAGGCTGTAACAAGGGCTTAGTCATTACTTCACTGCAGTAGGACCATGGCTTTAACAAAAGGTTAGTCATTACTTCACTGCAGTAGGACCAAGGCTTTAACAAAGGGTTAGTCATTACTTCACTGCAGTAGGACCATGGCTTTAACAAAGGGTTAGTCATTACTTCACTGCTGTAGGACCATGGCTTTAACAAAGGGTTAGTCATTACTTCACTGCAGTAGGACCATGGCTTTAACAAATGGTTAGTCATTACTTCACTGCAGTAGGACCATGGCTTTAACAAAGGGTTAGTCATTACTTTACTGCAGTAGGACCAAGGCTTTAACAAGGGGTTAGTCATTACTTCACTGCAGTAGGACCAAGGCTTTAACAAGGGGTTAGTCATTACTTCACTGCAGTAGGACCAAGGCTTTAACAAAGGGTTAGTCATTACTTCACTGCAGTAGGACCAAGGCTTTAACAAGGGGTTAGTCATTACTTCACTGCAGTAGGACCAAGGCTTTAACAAAGGGTTAGTCATTACTTCACTGCAGTAGGACCATGGCTTTAACAAAGGGTTAGTCATTACTTCACTGCAGTAGGACCATGGCTTTAACAAAGGGTTAGTCATTACTTCCGGAAACACCTGAAACCCCACCTCTTTAAGGAATACCTAGGATAGGATAAGTAATCCTTCTCACCCCCCCCCCCTATAGTCTAGTGAGTGTGTATATAGTGTGTATGTATAGTCTAGTGAGTGTGTATATAGTGTGTATATAGAGTGTATATATAGTCTAGTGAGTGTGTATATAGTGTGTATATATAGTCTAGTGAGTGTGTATATAGTGTGTATATATAGTCTAGTGAGTGTGTATATAGTGTGTATATAGTGTGTATGTATAGTCTAGTGAGTGTGTATATAGTGTGTATATATAGTCTAGTGAGTGTGTATATAGTGTGTATATATAGTCTCGTGAGTGTGTATATAGTGTGTATATATAGTCTAGTGAGTGTGTATATAGTGTGTATATATAGTCTCGTGAGTGTATATAGTGTGTATATATAGTCTAGTGAGTGTGTATATAGTGTGTATATATAGTCTCGTGAGTGTGTATATAGTGTGTATATATAGTCTCGTGAGTGTATATATAGTGTGTATATATAGTCTAGTGAGTGTGTATATAGTGTGTATATATAGTCTCGTGAGTGTATATAGTGTGTATATATAGTCTAGTCAGTGTGTATATAGTGTGTATATATAGTCTAGTGAGTGGGTATATAGTGTGTATATAGTGTGTATATATAGTCTAGTGAGTGGGTATATAGTGTGTATATAGTGTGTATATATAGTCTAGTGAGTGTGTATATAGTGTGTATATATAGTCTAGTGAGTGTGTATATAGTGTGTATATATAGTCTAGTGAGTGTGTATATAGTGTGTATATAGTGTGTATATAGTGTGTATATAGTGTGTATATATAGTCTAGTGAGTGTGTATATAGTGTGTATATATAGTCTAGTGAGTGTGTATATAGTGTGTATATAGTGTGTATATATAGTCTAGTGAGTGTATATATAGTCTAGTGAGTGTGTATATAGTGTGTATATATAGTCTAGTGAGTGGGTATATATAGTCTAGTGAGTGGGTATATATAGTCTAGTGAGTGTGTATATAGTGTGTATATATAGTCTAGTGAGTGGGTATATATAGTCTAGTGAGTGGGTATATATAGTCTAGTGAGTGTGTATATAGTGTGTATATATAGTCTAGTGAGTGTGTATATATAGTCTAGTGAGTGGGTATATATAGTCTAGTGAGTGTGTATAGGGTCAGTGCAACATAGAGTCAGTGCAGATAGTTTGTGGACCAATAACAGACTATTTAGCAGTCTTATGGCTTGGGGGTAAAAGGTGCCTCTGAGCCTGTTGGTCCGAGAGACGATGCTCCGGTATCGTTTGCCAGACGGTAGCAGAGTGAACAGTCTGTGGCAGGAGTGGCTGGAGTCTCTGGCAATTTTTCAGGTCCTTCATCTGTCACCACCTGATATAAAGGTCCTGGGTGGCAGGGAACTCGGACACAGTGATGCACCGGCCTGTCCGCACCACCCTCTGTAGAGCTTTGCAGTCGAGGGCGATCCATTTGCCATACCAAAAGGTGATGCATTCCAGTCACGATGGTGCAGCTGTCGAACTTTTTTCAGTGTCCGAGGGGCCCGTGACAGATCTTTTCAGCCTCCCGAGGGGGAAGAGGTGCTGTCTTGCCCTCTTCACCACTGTGTTGGTGTGTTTGGACCATGATAGTTCCTTAGTGATGTGGACACAGGAACTTGAAGCTCTTCACCCACTCCACTACAGCCCTGTTGATGTAGATGGGAATGGGCTTTCCCCTCTTTCTTCTGTAGTCCACCATCAGATTCTTGCTTTCTCTGCCCCTGTATCCTCCCTCAGCCTTCCTCAGCCATAATCAGCCATCCTTTGCCTCCCTCAGCAATCCTCAGTCTCCCTCAGCCATCCTTAGCCACCCTCAGCCACCCTCAGTCTCCCTTAGCCATCCTTTGCCACCCTCAGCCATTCTCAGTCTCCCTCAGCCATCCTTAGCCAGTCTTTGCCTCCCTCAGCCATTCTCAGTCTCCCTCAGCCATCCGTAGCCATTCTTTGTCTCCCTCAGCCATTATCAGTCTCCCTCAGCCACCCTCAGCCATTCTCAGCCACCCTCAGCCTCCCTTAGCCATCCTTTGCCTCCCTCAGCCACCCTCAGTCTCCCTCAGCCATCCTTAGCAATTCTATGTCTCCCTCAGCCATTCTCAGTCTCCCTCAGCCATCCTTAGCCATTCTTTGCCTCCCTCAGCCATTCTCAGTCTCCCTCAGCCACCCTCAGCCATTCTCAGCCACCCTCAGCCTCCCTTAGCCATCCTTTGCCTCCCTCAGCCACCCTCAGTCTCCCTCAGCCATCCTTAGCCATTCTCAGCCCTCCCTCAGCCACCCTCAGCCATTATCAGCCCTCCCTCAGCCATTCTCAGCCCTCCCTCAGCCACCCTCAGCCACCCTCAGCCAATCTCAGCCCTCCCTCAGCCATTCTCAGCCCTCTCTCAGCCACCCTCAGCCACCCTCAGCCATTCTCAGCCCTCCTTCAGCCACCCTCAGCCATTCTCAGCCCTCCCTCAGCCACCCTCAGCCATTCTCAGACCTCCCTCAGCCCACTCGCCTTTCTGGCCCTCAATACACCACTGACGGAATCATAGAGAGACAGGAAATGAGATTACATTTTTCACTGTATAATCTTTTTACCCATGCAATTTATTCATAGAAGACAGTTGCTGTTGTTGATGTTGTTATCTGTGATCGTATAATTGATAAGTATTCAATGGATGTTTTTCAAAACAACAATCCATTCTGACAAATTACATCATCTACAAGAGAGTTCATGACTCACCTTAGTCAACAAGAAAGAGGATAGCTACTTAAGGGGAAAAATCAAAGCAGGAACTAAGTACTGTAGTGGTTTTATTTGCAGATGTGTTGCTAGGCAACAGCACGGAAGGTAGGTGGGTAGGTGGCAGAGGTGGTCGGTGCCGTTTAAGATGAGGGTTGTATGGCCTTATTACAGCATATTGCTGCCTATATACACTCACTTGAAATCATTGGCCACTTTAACAAATGGAACACTAGTCACTTTAATAATGTAACTTTAAAAATGTTTACGTATCTTTCATATATTGCACTCGTCTCATCTGTATCTACTGTATTCTATACTATTCTACTGTATCTGAGTCCATGTATATACTGTATTCTATACTATTCTACTGTATCTTAGTCCATGTATATACTGTATTCTATACTATTCTACTGTATCTTAGTCCATGTATATACTGTATTCTATACTATTCTACTGTATCTTAGTCCATGTATATACTGTATTCTATATTATTCTACTGTATCTTAGTCCATGTATATACTGTATTCTATACTATTCTACTGTATCTGAGTCCATGTATATACTGTATTCTATACTATTCTACTGTATCTGAGTCCATGTATATACTGTATTCTATACTATTCTACTGTATCTGAGTCCATGTATATACTGTATTCTATACTATTCTACTGTATCTGAGTCCATGTATATACTGTATTCTATACTATTCTACTGTATCTTAGTCCATGTATATACTGTATTCTATACTATTCTACTGTATCTTAGTCCATGTATATACTGTATTCTATACTATTCTACTGTATCTTAGTCCATGTATATACTGTATTCTATACTATTCTACTGTATCTTAGTCCATGTATATACTGTATTCTATACTATTCTACTGTACCTGAGTCCATGTATATACTGTATTCTATACTATTCTACTGTATCTTAGTCCATGTATATACTGTATTCTATACTATTCTACTGTATCTTAGTCCATGTATATACTGTATTCTATACTATTCTACTGTATCTTAGTCCATGTATATACTGTATTCTATACTATTCTACTGTATCTTAGTCCATGTATATACTGTATTCTATACTATTCTACTGTATCTTAGTCCATGTATATACTGTATTCTATACTATTCTACTGTATCTTAGTCCATGTATATACTGTATTCTATACTATTCTACTGTATCTTAGTCCATGTATATACTGTATTCTATACTATTCTACTGTACCTGAGTCCATGTATATACTGTATTCTATACTATTCTACTGTATCTTAGTCCATGTATATACTGTATTCTATACTATTCTACTGTATCTTAGTCCATGTATATACTGTATTCTATACTATTCTACTGTATCTTAGTCCATGTATATACTGTATTCTATACTATTCTACTGTATCTTAGTCCATGTATATACTGTATTCTATACTATTCTACTGTATCTTAGTCCATGTATATACTGTATTCTATACTATTCTACTGTATCTTAGTCCATGTATATACTGTATTCTATACTATTCTACTGTATCTTAGTCCATGTATCTACTGTATTCTATACTATTCTACTGTATCTTAGTCCATGTATATACTGTATTCTATACTATTCTACTGTATCTTAGTCCATGTATATACTGTATTCTATACTATTCTACTGTATCTTAGTCCATGTATATACTGTATTCTATACTATTCTACTGTATCTTAGTCCATGTATATACTGTATTCTATACTATTCTACTGTATCTTAGTCCATGTATATACTGTATTCTATACTATTCTACTGTATCTGAGTCCATGTATATACTGTATTCTATACTATTCTACTGTATCTTAGTCCATGTATATACTGTATTCTATACTATTCTACTGTATCTGAGTCCATGTATATACTGTATTCTATACTATTCTACTGTATCTGAGTCCATGTATATACTGTATTCTATACTATTCTACTGTATCTTATGTAATGTAATGTAATGTAATGTAATGTAATGTATCTTAGTCCATGTATATACTGTATTGTATACTATTCTACTGTATCTTAGTCCATGTATATACTGTATTATATACTATTCTACTGTATCTTAGTCCATGTATATACTGTATTCTATACTATTCTACTGTATCTTAGTCCATGTATATACTGTATTCTATACTATTCTACTGTATCTTAGTCCATGTATATACTGTATTCTATACTATTCTACTGTATCTGAGTCCGTTCCGCTCTGACATCGCTCGTACACTACCGTTCAAACGTTTGTTTTTGAAAGAAAAGCACATTTTTTTTGTCCATTAAAATAACATAAAATCTATCAGAAATGCAGTGTAGACATTGTTAATGTTGTAAATGACTATTGTAGCTGGAAACGGCTGATTTCTTTATGGAATATCTACATAGACGTACAGAAGCACATTATCAGCAACCATCACTCCTGTGTTCCAATAGCACATTGTGTTACCTAATCCAAGTTTATCATTTTAAAAGGCTAATTGATCATTATGTTAGTACAGCTGAAAACTGTCGTGCCGATTAAAGAAGCAATAAAACTGGCCTTCTTTAGACTGGTTGAGTATATGGAGCATCAGCATTTGTGGGTTCGATTGCAGGCTAAAAATGGCCAGAAACAAAGAACTTTCTTCTGAAACTTGTCAATCTATTCTTGTTCTGAGAAATGAAGGCTCTTCCATGCGAGAAATTGCCAAGAAATCTCATACAGTTGTTTGCAAAAGTATTCACCCCCCTTGGCATTTTTCCTATTTTGTTGCCTTACAACCTGGATTTAAAATATATTTTGGGTGGGTTTGTAATCATTTGATTTACACAACATGCCTACCACTTTGAAGATGCTAAATATGTTTAGTTGAGAAACAAACAAGAAATAAGACAAAAAAACAGAACTCGAGCTACCCTCTGGATAGCCATAGCCAGCTAGCTAACATAGCATCCCTCTATGATTGAGCCGGGTGTTTGAGTAAGCTAAAGTAGCTTCCTGCATTCAATAGCTAAATTAAAGTATCTAGCTATAAAGGGCTTCTGAGCTAGGTGTGTCTTTGGTTGAGCACTGAGCTGCCTGGGCTGGGCTTCTGGGCTAGGTGTGTCTTTGGTTGAGCACTGAGCTGCCTGGGCTGGGTTTCTGGACTAGGTGTGTCTTTGGTTGAGCACTGAGCTGCCTGGGCTGGGCTTCTGGGCAAGATGTGTCTTAGGTTGAGCACTGAGCTGCCTTGGGCTGGGCTTCTGGGTGTGTCTTTGGTTGAGCACTGAGCTGCCTGGGCTGGGCTTCTGGGCTAGGTGTGTCTTTGGTTGAGCACTGAGCTGCCTGGGCTGGGCTTCTGGGCTAGATGTGTCTTTGGTTGAGCACTGAGCTGCCTCGGGCTGGGCTTCTGGGTGTGTCTTTGGTTGAGCACTGAGCTGCCTCGGGCTGGGCTTCTGGGTGTGTCTTTGGTTGAGCACTGAGCTACCTCGGGTTGGGCTTCTGGGTGTGTCTTTGCTCTAATCCCGCCCACTCTAATGACCCGGCTGACACAGAGCTGGAGAGGAAGTGAAAGTCACATGTTACAGCTGTCAGAAACAAACAGAGCAGACAAAGCCAACAAGACATCATTCTCTGGTCTTGGATCTGAATCACCCAAAAGAGAAAAAGAAGCAAGAAAAAGACTGCTCATGACCAATCCATAAACATCCATTTTGAAAGGTGGAAGAGTAACGCTGAAATGGACGCCGTTCTCAGGGACTGGTAAAGTTAGGTAAGTGTTGGGCTGCGTATTTAGTCTGCTAGCTACGTTAGTAAAGCTAGATATGCATATTGTTGACCTGATAGTACCCCCCCCCTCCCAGAAAATGCATCTAGCTATAAAGATTCAGTACAGTAACATCACACAAACATGTATTTATCAGGGAGATACTGGTGGAGACCGTTTGCTTTAGAGTGAACCTGAGGCTGTACAAGTTGTGGTTGTCCAAACCCCGACATTGAAAGAGAGGTAAGCTTTGTTATGTTTTTTGGGGGGATTCAATCATTATTTTGCTGGTAAATCAACCAAAATAGTTGACTATGTTTGTCTGTTTAGCACATTGCCTGCCTTTATACAGCATTGAGTCCTACTTAGTGTGAACTACCGACCAGATCCACTGAAGGAATATCCAGTGTAACCAATGGCTCATCAAGTAACCAATGGCTCATCAAGTAACCAATGGCTCATCAAGTAACCAATGGCTCATCAAGTAACCAATGGCTCATCAAGTAACCAATGGCTCATCAAGTAACCATTGGCTCATCAAGTAACCAATGGCTCATCAGGTAACCAATGGCTCATCAAGTAACCAATGGCTCATCAGGTAACCAATGGCTCATCAAGTAACCAATGGCTCATCAAGTAACCAATCGCTCATCAAGTAACCAATGGCTCATCAAGTAACCAATGGCTCATCAAGTAACCAATGGCTCATCAGGTAACCAATGGCTCATCAAGTAACCGATCGCTCATCAAGTAACCAAAGGCTCATCAAGTAACCAATCGCTCATCTGCATGACATATTGGTGGACTATGGGCCATGACGTCACAGGACGGTCACATTAGCATGTTACTGTCACGACTCCTACCGAAGGTGGCTCCTCTTCCTGTCCGGGCGGCGCTCGGCCGACGACCGGTCTACTAGCTGCCACCGATCCCCTTTTCTGTTTTCTGTTGGTTCGGTCTGATTTGGTTCACCTGTTTCTGGTTTACATTTTGAGCTGGGCTATTTAAGCCGGTTGTCCCGCCTGCTCTTTCTGCGGGCTTGGTTCTTTTTCCCACTGTGTTGATGTGTGGTAGTGCGTGTTGTTTAGTTACCTGTTTTTGGGGCGTTTGTTAGATTACGCCCAGTTTCGTGGAGAGTACTACTTTTCCCTGTGCGTAATAAAGCGTTATTCTGAAAGTTCTGCCTCCTGCACCTGACTCCGCCCCCACTACGCCTAGTGTGTTACAGTTACCCTGGTTACATGAACAACATTCCATCCATAGTATGTTTTTATAAAATTTAAAAAACATGTTTATTTGGCATATAAACAGGATACAAGTGGGGTGTGTACAGGAGTACGACATTGTATTGTAATCGTGTGCTAGTTGTTTTCTGTTTACGTACAGTGCCAACAACCCCACCCACAGACTCAGACTCGTCCCTCCAGTCCCATTACCAACCCCACCCACAGACTCAGACTCGTCCCTCCAGTCCCGTTACCAACCCCACCCACAGACTCAGACTCGTCCCTCCAGTCCCATTACCAACCCCACCCACAGACTCAGACTCGTCCCTCCAGTCCCATTACCAACCCCACCCACAGACTCAGACTCGTCCCTCCAGTCCCTCCAGTCCCGTTACCAACCCCACCCACAGACTCAGACTCGTCCCTCCAGTCCCATTACCAACCCCACCCACAGACTCAGACTCGTCCCTCCAGTCCCATTACCAACCCCACACCCCCAGACTCAGACTCGTCCCTCCAGTCCCATTACCAACCCCACCCACAGACTCAGACTCGTCCCTCCAGTCCCATTACCAACCCCACCCACAGACTCAGACTCGTCCCTCCAGTCCCATTACCAACCCCACCCACAGACTCAGACTCGTCCCTCCAGTCCCATTACCAACCCCACCCACAGACTCAGACTCGTCCCTCCAGTCCCATTACCAACCCCACCCACAGACTCAAATCAAATCAAATCAAATTTTATTTGTCACATACACATGGTTAGCAGATGTTAATGTGAGTGTAGCGAAATGCTTGTGCTTCTAGTTCCGACAATGCAGTGATAACCAACAAGTAATCTAACTAACAATTCCAAAACTACTGTCTTATACACAGTGTAAGGGGATAAGGAACATGTACATAAGGATATATGAATGAGTGATGGTACAGAGCAGCATACAGTAGATGGTATCGAGTACAGTATATACATATGAGATGAGTGTGTAGACAAAGTAAACAAAGTGGCATAGTTAAAGTGGCTAGTGATACATGTGTTACATAAGGATGCAGTCGATGTTGTAGAGTACAGTATATACATATGCATATGAGATGAATAATGTAGGGTAAGTAACATTATATAAGGTAGCATTGTTTAAAGTGGCTAGTGATATATTTACATAATTTCCATCAATTCCCATTATTAAAATGGCTGGAGTTGGGTCAGTGTCAATGACAGTGTGTTGGCAGCAGCCACTCAATGTTAGTGGTGGCTATTTAACAGTCTGATGGCCTTGAGATAGAAGCTGTTTTTCAGTCTCTCGGTCCCAGCTTTGATGCACCTGTACTGACCTCGCCTTCTGGATGATAGCGGGGTGAACAGGCAGTGGTTCGGGTGGTTGATGTCCTTGATGATCTTTATGGCCTTCCTGTAACAACGGGTGGTGTAGGTGTCCTGGAGGGCAGGTAGTTTGCCCCCGGTGATGCGTTGTGCAGTCCTCACTACCCTCTGGAGAGCCTTACGGTTGAGGGCGGAGCAGTTGCCGTACCAGGCGGTGATACAGCCCGTCAGGATGCTCTCGATTGTGCATCTGTAGAAGTTTGTGAGTGCTTTTGGTGACAAGCCGAATTTCTTCAGCCTCCTGAGGTTGAATAGGCGCTGCTGCGCCTTCTTCACGACGCTGTCAGTGTGAGTGGACCAATTCAGTTTGTCTGTGATGTGTATGCCGAGGAACTTAAAACTAGCTACCCTCTCCACTACTGTTCCATCGATGTGGATAGGGGGTGTTCCCTCTGCTGTTTCCTGAAGTCCACAATCATCTCCTTAGTTTTGTTGACGTTGAGTGTGAGGTTATTTTCCTGACACCACACTCCAAGGGCCCTCACCTCCTCCCTGTAGGCCGTCTCGTCGTTGTTGGTAATCAAGCCTACCACTGTTGTGTCGTCCGCAAACTTGATGATTGAGTTGGAGGCGTGCGTGGCCACGCAGTCGTGGGTGAACAGGGAGTACAGGAGAGGGCTCAGAACGCACCCTTGTGGGGCCCCCGTGTTGAGGATCAGCGGGGAGGAGATGTTGTTGCCTACCCTCACCACCTGGGGGCGGCCCGTCAGGAAGTCCAGTACCCAGTTGCACAGGGCGGGGTCGAGACCCAGGGTCTCGAGCTTGATGACGAGCTTGGAGGGTACTATGGTGTTGAATGCCGAGCTGTAGTCGATGAACAGCATTCTCACATAGGTATTCCTCTTGTCCAGGTGGGTTAGGGCAGTGTGCAGTGTGGTTGAGATTGCATCGTCTGTGGACCTATTTGGGCGGTAAGCAAATTGGAGTGGGTCTAGGGTGTCAGGTAGGGTGGAGGTGATATGGTCCTTGACTAGTCTCTCAAAGCACTTCATGATGACGGAAGTGAGTGCTACGGGGCGGTAGTCGTTTAGCTCAGTTACCTTAGCTTTCTTGGGAACAGGAACAATGGTGGCCCTCTTGAAGCATGTGGGAACAGCAGACTGGTATAGGAATTGATTGAATATGTCCGTAAACACACCGGCCAGCTGGTCTGCGCATGCTCGGAGGGCGCGGCTGGGGATGCCGTCTGGGCCTGCAGCCTTGCGAGGGTTAACACGTTTAAATGTCTTACTCACCTCGGCTGCAGTGAAGGAGAGACTGCATGTTTCCGTTGCAGGCCGTGTCAGTGGCACTGTACTGTCCTCAAAGCGGGCAAAAAAGTTATTTAGTCTGCCTGGGAGCAAGACATCCTGGTCCGTGACTGGGCTGGATTTCATCTTGTAGTCCGTGATTGACTGTAGACACTGCCACATGCCTCTTGTGTCTGAGCCATTGAATTGAGATTCCACTTTGTCTCTGTACTGACGCTTAGCTTGTTTGATAGCCTTACGGAGGGAATAGCTGCACTGTTTGTATTCAGTCATGTTGCCAGACACCTTGCCCTGATTAAAAGCAGTGGTTCGCGCTTTCAGTTTCACGCGAATGCTGCCATCAATCCACGGTTTCTGGTTAGGGAATGTTTTTATCGTTGCTATGGGAACGACATCTTCGACGCACGTTCTAATGAACTCGCACACCGAATCAGCGTATTCGTCAATATTCCCATCTGACGCAATACGAAACATGTCCCAGTCCACGTGATGGAAGCAGTCTTGGAGTGTGGAGTCAGCTTGGTCTGACCAGCGTTGGACAGACCTCAGCGTGGGAGCCTCTTGTTTTAATTTCTGTCTGTAGGCAGGGATCAGCAAAATGGAGTCGTGGTCAGCTTTTCCGAAAGGGGGGCGGGGCAGGGCCTTATATGCGTCGCGGAAGTTAGAATAACAATGATCCAAGGTTTTACCACCCCTGGTTGCGCAATCGATATGCTGATAAAATTTAGGGAGTCTTGTTTTCAGATTGGCTTTGTTAAAATCCCCAGCTACAATGAATGCAGCCTCCGGATAAATGTTTTCCAGTTTGCAAAGAGTTAAATAAAGTTCGTTCAGAGCCATCGATGTGTCTGCTTGGGGGGGGATATATACGGCTGTGATTATAATCGAAGAGAATTCTCTTGGAAGATAATGCGGTCTACATTTAATTGTGAGGAATTCTAAATCAGGTGAACAGAAGGATTTGAGTTCCTGTATGTTTTCTTCATCACACCATGTCCCGTTAGTCATGAGGCATACGCCCCCTCCACTCTTCTTACCAGAGAGATGTTTGTTTCTGTCGGCGCGATGCGTGGAGAAACCCGTTGGCTGCACCGCCCTGGATAGCGTTTTCCCAGTAAGCCATGTCTCCGTAAAGCAGAGAACGTTGCAGTCTCTGATGTCCCTCTGGAATGCCACCCTTGCTCGGATTTCATCAACCTTGTTGTCGAGAGACTGGACATTGGCAAGAAGAATACTGGGAAGTGGTGCGCGATGTGCCCTTTTCCGGAGTCTGACCAGAACACCGCCGCGTTTCCCTCTTTTTCGGAGTCGTTTCCTTGGGTCGCTGCATGCGATCCATTCCGTTGTCCTGTTTGTAAGGCAGAACACAGGATCCGCGTCGCGGAAAACATATTCTTGGTCGTACTGATGGTGAGTTGACGCTGATATTATATTCAGTAGTTCTTCTCGACTGTATGTAATGAAACCTAAGATGACCTGGGGTACTAATGTAAGAAATAACACGTAAAAAAACTAAACACTGCATAGTTTCCTAGGAACGCGAAGCGAGGCGGCCATCTCAGTCGGCGCCGGAAGTCCCATTACCAACCCCACCCACAGACTCGTCCCTCCAGTCCCATTACCAACCCCACCTACAGACTCAGACTCGTCCCCCCAGTCCCATTACCAACCCCACCCGCAGACTCAGACTCGTCCCTCCAGTCCCATTACCAACCCCACCCACAGACTCAGACTCGTCCCTCCAGTCCCATTACCAACCCCACCCACAGACTCAGACTCGTCCCTCCAGTCCCATTACTACCAACCCCACCCACAGACTCAGACTCGTCCCTCCAGTCCCATTACCAACCCCACCCACAGACTCAGACTCGTCCCTCCAGTCCCATTACCAACCCCACCCACAGACTCAGACTCGTCCCTCCAGTCCCATTACCAACCCCACCCACAGACTCAGACTGGTCCCTCCAGTCCTATTACCAACCCCACTCCCACAGACTCAGACTCGTCCCTCCAGTCCCATTACCAACCCCACCCACAGACTCAGACTCGTCCCTCCAGTCCCGTTACCAACCCCACCCACAGACTCAGACTCGTCCCTCCAGTCCCTTTACCAACCCCACCCACAGACTCAGATTCGTCCCTCCAGTCCCATTACCAACCCCACCCACAGACTCAGATTCGTCCCTCCAGTCCCATTACCAACCCCACACCCACAGACTCAGACTCGTCCCTCCAGTCCCATTACCAACCCCACCCACAGACTCAGACTCGTCCCTCCAGTCCCATTACCAACCCCACACCCACAGACTCAGACTCGTCCCTCCAGTCCCATTACCAACCCCACCCACAGACTCAGACTGGTCCCTCCAGTCCCATTACCAACCCCACACCCACAGACTCAGAGTCGTCCCTCCAGTCCCATTACCTACCCCACCCACAGACTCAGACTCGTCCCTCCAGTCCCATTACCAACCCCACCCACAGACTCAGATTCGTCCCTCCAGTCCCATTACCAACCCCACCCACAGACTCAGACTCGTCCCTCCAGTCCCATTACCAACCCCACACCCACAGACTCGGAGTCGTCCCTCCAGTCCCATTA
Organism: Oncorhynchus gorbuscha; assembly: GCF_021184085.1. NCBI lineage: Eukaryota > Metazoa > Chordata > Actinopteri > Salmoniformes > Salmonidae > Oncorhynchus > Oncorhynchus gorbuscha. Next base: position 80,949,374 of record NC_060190.1, read on the forward strand.
CCAACCCCACCCACAGACTCAGACTGGTCCCTCCAGTCCCATTACCAACCCCACACCCACAGACTCAGAGTCGTCCCTCCAGTCCCATTACCTACCCCACCCACAGACTCAGACTCGTCCCTCCAGTCCCATTACCAACCCCACCCACAGACTCAGATTCGTCCCTCCAGTCCCATTACCTACCCCACCCACAGACTCAGACTCGTCCCTCCAGTCCCATTACCAACCCCACCCACAGACTCAGATTCGTCCCTCCAGTCCCATTACCAACCCCACCCACAGACTCAGACTCGTCCCTCCAGTCCCATTACCAACCCCACACCCACAGACTCGGAGTCGTCCCTCCAGTCCCATTACCAACCCCACCCACAGACTCAGACTGGTCCCTCCAGTCCCATTACCAACCCCACACCCACAGACTCAGTCGTCCCTCCAGTCCCATTACCTACCCCACCCACAGACTCAGACTCGTCCCTCCAGTCCCATTACCAACCCCACCCACAGACTCAGATTCGTCCCTCCAGTCCCATTACCAACCCCACCCACAGACTCAGATTCGTCCCTCCAGTCCCATTACCAACCCCACACCCACAGACTCAGACTCGTCCCTCCAGTCCCATTACCAACCCCACCCACAGACTCAGACTGGTCCCTCCAGTCCCATTACCAACCCCACACCCACAGACTCAGAGTCGTCCCTCCAGTCCCATTACCTACCCCACCCACAGACTCAGACTCGTCCCTCCAGTCCCATTACCAACCCCACCCACAGACTCAGATTCGTCCCTCCAGTCCCATTACCAACCCCACCCACAGACTCAGACTCGTCCCTCCAGTCCCATTACCAACCCCACACCCACAGACTCAGACTCGTCCCTCCAGTCCCATTACCAACCCCACACCCACAGACTCAGACTCATCCCTCGAGTCCCATTACCAACCCCACACCCACAGACTCAGACTCGTCCCTCCAGTCCCATTACCAACCCCACCCACAGACTCAGACTCGTCCCTCCAGTCCCATTACCAACCCCACCCACAGACTCAGACTCGTCCCTCCAGTCCCATTACCAACCCCACCCTCAGACTCAGACTCGTCCCTCCAGTCCCATTACCAACCCCACCCACAGACTCAGACTCGTCCCTCCAGTCCCATTACCAACCCCACCCACAGACTCAGACTCGTCCCTCCAGTCCCATTACCAACCCCACCCCCACAGCCTCAGACTCTTACAGTTTCAACAACCCCACACCCACAGACTCAGACTCGTCCCTCCAGTCCCATTACCAACCCCACACCCACAGACTCAGACTCGTCCCTCCAGTCCCATTACCAACCCCACCCACAGACTCAGACTCGTCCTCCAGTCCCATTACCAACCCCACCCACAGACTCAGACTCGTCCCTCCAGTCCCATTACCAACTCCACCCACAGACTCAGACTCGTCCCTCCAGTCCCATTACCAACCAAGAGTATCTCTACGAACGTCAGTGCTATCGGCTTGGTTGGAAACGTTTGTTCATACACAATGGCAGACATTATTTTGAGCATACTTAAAGACATTAATATACAATAACATTGAGTTAGAATATTATCTACCCCCTCTCTCTCAGGTGAGATCATGGCCAGTATATTACCGGTTGTGTAAAGTACTTAATTAAGTAAAAATACTCTAAAGTACTAAAGTCATTTTTGGGGGGGGACTTTATTTTTTATATATTTTTTTACAAATTGTGCTTTTATTAAAGAAAATAATGCACTTTTACCCCGTACATTTTCCCCCGACACCCAAAAACATTCATTACATGTTTTATGCTTAGCAGGACAGGAATATTGTCCAATTCAAGCTCTTATCAAAATACCATCACTGGTCATTTCTACTGCCTCTGATCTGGAGGACTAACTAAACAGAGAACATCCCTGGTCATCCCTACTGCCTCTAATCTGGAGGACTCACTAAACAGAGAACATCCCTGGTCCTCCCTACTGCCTCTGATCTGGTGGACTCACTAAACAGAGAACATCACTGGTCATTTCTACTGCCTCTGATCTGGAGGACTCACTAAACAGAGAACATCCCTGGTCATCCCTACTGCCTCTGATTTGGAGGACTCACTAAACAGAGAACATCCCTGGTCATCTCTACTGCCTCTGATCTGGAGGACTCACTAAACAGAGAACATCCCTGGGTCATTTCTACTGCCTCTGATCTGGAGGACTAACTAAACAGAGAACATCCCTGGTCATTTCTACTGCCTCTGATCTGGACGACCCACTAAACAGAGAACATCACTGGTCATTGTACTGCCTCTGATCTGGAGGACTCACTAAACAGAGAACAGCCCTGGTCATCCCTACTGCCTCTGATCTGGAGGACTCACTAAACAGAGAACATCCCTGGTCATCCCTACAGCCTCTGATCTGGAGGACTCACTAAACAGAGAACATCCCTGGGTCATTTCTACTGCCTCTGATCTGGAGGACTCACTAAACAGAGAACATCACTGGTCCTTTCTACTGCCTCTGATCTGGAGGACTCACTAAACAGAGAACATCCCTGGTCATCCCTACTGCCTCTGATCTGGAGGACTCACTAAACAGAGAACATCCCTGGTCATCCCTACTGCCTCTGATCTGGAGGACTCACTAAACAGAGAACATCCCTGGTCATCCCTACTGCCTCTGATCTGGAGGACTCACTAAACAGAGAACATCCCTGGTCATCCCTACTGCCTCTGATCTGGAGGACTCACTAAACAGAGAACATCCCTGGTCATCCCTACTGCCTCTGATCTGGAGGACTCACTAAACAGAGAACATCCATGGTCATCCCTACTGCCTCTGATCTGGAGGACTCACTAAACAGAGAACATCCCTGGTCATCCCTACTGCCTCTGATCTGGAGGACTCACTAAACAGAGAACATCCCTGGTCATCCCTACTGCCTCTGATCTGGAGGACTCACTAAACAGAGAACATCCCTGGGTCATTTCTACTGCCTCTGATCTGGAGGACTCACTAAACAGAGAACATCACTGGTCATTTCTACTGCCTCTGATCTGGAGGACTCACTAAACAGAGAACATCACTGCTCATTGTACTGCCTCTGATCTGGAGGACTCACTAAACAGAGAACATCCCTGGTCATCCCTACTGCCTCTGATCTGGAGAACTCACTAAACAGAGAACATCCCTGGTCATCCCTACTGCCTCTGATCTGGTGGACTCACTAAACAGAGAACATCCCTGGTCATCCCTACTGCCTCTGATCTGGAGGACTCACTAAACAGAGAACATCCCTGGTCATCCCTACTGCCTCTGATCTGGAGGACTCACTAAGCAGAGAACATCACTGGTCATTTCTACTGCCTCTGATCTGGAGGACTAAACACACATACTTCATTTGTAAATTATGTCTGGAGTGTGCCCCTGGCTATCGGTACATTTAAAAAAAAACAAATTGGGGCTGTCTGGTTTGTTTAATGTTAGGAATGAGAAATTATTTATACTTCTGACACTGATTGGTCACACCATAATCATCTCCTCCTCTAATTGGACACCCACTCCTAACATAGGTTATTTCAGAATAACTGTAGTCGAGAGTGGAGGGAATGGACACACTGGTACAATAGTATGACTTCAAATGCTTTCTCTATTCTCAATCTGGCCTGGAAATAGCATGTGAGACTGGACACCTCTCCGGAATGTATCATGTGATTGTGATTCCATCCATCATTACTCGTTACCTGCTACCTGGACAGGTGTTTGATGTTGTCTCCTTCTGTACTGTTGCTCTGGCTAATTGACCATGTAATGAACCAATTATCTTCCTCCACAGATTAACTCCTTAGAAAGAAGGGGGAGGGAGGTTGTATGAATGAGTGTGAATGTGTGTTTGGATATGTGAATATGAGCAAACTGTGTGTAAGCTTGCAAATTTGTGTGTGTGTGTGTGTGTGTGTGTGCGTGTGCGTGTGCGTGCGCGTGCGCGTGCACGTGCGCTTGTGTGTGTGTGTCTGTGTGTGTGTGTGTGTGTGTGTTCACCAGCGCGTATGTAAGAGGCCTGCAGGTGTCTGCCATGCTCCTCCACTTCTCCCCTATTCACCCTCTAAATCACTATGGTAACGGACTGGATGTGGGGTTCTGAAGTGGCTGATTGGTACATTTGCTCCTGTTAGCATGTCGAACCAGTGTTCTTCTCCTAATGGACTGATACTCAGCACCAAACAACATTAACATTGACAGTGTTCCTCTCCTAATGGACTAATACTCAGCACCAAACAACATTAACATTCACAGTGTTCCTCTCCTAATGGACTAATACTCAGCACCAAACAACATTAACATTCACAGTGTTCCTCTCCTAATGGACTGATACTCAGCACCAAACAACATTAACATTCACACACACACACAAATTACATGTAATCATCCACACACCATATAAATGAGATTTCATAATGTACAGTAGTGATTGCAGGAAGAAACATAATGATGACAACTGTAGAATTGCATTCACGCATCAAAACATATAACGTATCAGTCGCAATCACTGTGCTTTGTGGGGAAAAGAGAGAGACAGTTTTAGTGTTGTTCAACAAGATTGTGGAAGTGGCAGCAATTGTAGGTTGTGAGAATCGTACTGCATATCTAGGAAGTAGGAAAAACAAAGTTAGACTGGCAAAACAGCGCGCTTCTGTGTTTTAGACAGTTGATGTTACTCTTCAATAACAGACCTTATAGCAAATCAGGTGGATAAAAATAGGTTTACTCAAAGTGGACAAATCATAGATGTTATGCTGAGAGGTAGATAGATGAGGTAGATAAATGTTCATTCTCACCTGTCCTCAGTGATTCTCTCTGCAGAACAAAGAGACAGAGAGACAGGATGCCGTTTTATAACCCAGCCCCAGCCTGTGGTTGACCAATTGGAATTCCTTGCAATATAACTGGGCCAATGGCCAAATAACAAGTATCCTGTTTAAGGCTCAAATTCCTCTCGTGTCTCTGACCCATTAATAATTTATTCCCGATTACAGAAAAAACACTTCCATTGATCGTTAACTTCTTTGGGATAGGGGGCAGCATTTTCACTTTTGGATGAATAGCGTGCCCAGAGTGAACTGCCTCCTACTCAGTCCCAGATGCTAATATATGCATATTATTATTAGTATTGGATAGAAAACACTCTGAAGTTTCAGACTTGAATGATGTCTGTGAGTAAAACAGAACTCATATGGCAGGCAAAAACCTGAGAAAAAATCCAAACAGGAAGTGGGAAATCTGAGGATTGTAGTTTTTGAACTCAGACCCTATCGAATACACAGTGGGATATGGGTCATTTTGCACTTCCTAAGGCTTCCACTAGATGTCAACTGTCTTTAGAAAGTTGCTTCCACTATAAAGGAGGGGGGAATGGGAGCTCTTTGAGTCAGGGGTCTGGCAGAGTGTCACAGGCTTGTGACGCACGGTCACGAGCCTGTTGGAACATTATTGAACATTTATGATAAAAACATCCTAAAGATTGATTCTATACTTAGTTTGACAAGTTTCTACGACCTGTAATATAACTTTTTGAACTTTTCGTCCGACGTTCGGCTGGACCTGAACACACGTTTGAATTTGTCTACCAAACGCCCTAACAAAAGAAGCTACTTGGACATAAATGATGAACTTTATCGAACAAATCAAACATTTATTGTGGAACTGGGATTCCTGGGAGTGCGTTCTGAAGAAGATCATCAAAGGTAAGTGAATATTTGTAATGGTATTTCTGACTAATGTTGACTGCTCAACATGGCGGATATTTATTCTGGCTGTTTTGGGCTCTGAGCGCCGTACTCAGATTATGCTTTTTCCGTAAAGTTTTTTTGAAATCTGACACAACGGTTGCATTAAGGAGAAGTTGATCTATATTTCCATGTATAACACATGTATTTTCAACAACATTTTCAACAACATTTATAATGAGTATTTCTGTAAATTAATGTGGCTCTCTGCAAAATCACAGCCTTTGAACTACTGAACATAACACACCAATGTAAAATGAGATTTTTGGATATAAATATGAACTTATGAGATTTCTGTTGATTTGTATTTGGCGCCCTGCAATTTCATTGGCTGTTGGCGAGGTTGTTCCCAGACAAGTTAATGCCCTCTTGATCTTTAGTCCTCTGCATTGTGTATTTATCTTCAAAATACTCATACACTCCCCCCCCAAATCACTAAATCCCTGCTGCAGTGGGTACAAACCTGATCAAGAACTACAGGAAACATATGATCTCTGTAATTGCAAACAAAGGTTTCTGTACCAAATATTAAGTTCTGCTTTTCTGATGTATCAAATACTTACTGTATGTCATGCAATAAAATGCAAATGAATTACTTAAAAATCATACAATGTGATTTTCTGGATTTTTGTTTTAGATTCTGTCTCTCACAGTTGAAGTGTACCTATGATAAAAAAATGACAGACCTCTACAAGCTTTGTAAGTAGGAAAACCTGCAAAATTGGCAGTGTATCAAATACTTGTTCTGCCCATTGTAGATAACTATTAGAAATTATATTCTGACAGTCTGCCGGCAGTGAAGAATTCTTAATCCGTTCCACAGGTTGATAAGGACTTCTCTAATGAACACTTCTCCTGTGATCTTGTATCATTTCAGGTACAGTCCTTGGTGCAAGGGATATTGCTGCAGCTTCAGACAGTAGGTTATCATAACCTGTAACGAAGGAAACAAACAAACAAAACAAAAAGTGAAAGCAACATGTCCTGGTTTCAAGAGAAATATTTCACATAGATTTTCCTAAGTAAGCATGTCATAATTTTCAAGAAAAAAGTTTGATATTTCACCTAGATGATGACTGCAGTGAACAACATAAAAGTTTATCGGGTTCTGATAATTTTACTATGCTTTTTCACCCCCGATTGCTAATCAATCAGTTCTTTAATTCTCCAGGCTCTGCTTTGTCATCAGCAACCTTGCAATGAGTGACATGTACAGTATCCATTGTGATTTTCCCTGGACATTTATGACCTACTTATGAGCAAAACTTGATAAGGACCTTCCCATTTTGTCCCTAATGTCTTTGTTACATACTTTTTTGACCATTGCCCACTGTCCTGGTACTACGTCATGTCAGCCCCCTCTGGAGTTATTCCCCACGCCTCTTTTACTTGTCTGTCTGCTTCCTACTACTGCATTACAGTGTTGTATGCAATAGTTAAGCTTTGTGTCACTCATAAAGTGAACGTCTGCTTTTCTCAAATCGAACGTGCCTGGTAGTGACATGGGTCGACCTGTGACGACCTCAAACAGACTCAACCCCATGGTTTCGTTATGTGTTGCCCGTATACTACATAATACCTTAGGCAATGCATCTGGCCATTCTACTCGGGTGAGGATGGTAAAGGGCAGTGTAGTTGCCAGTCTATGATTCAGAAGACGAGCTACCTCCTGACTTTTCCTGTTTAATGAGTGCCTTGGTCGGAATCTATTTGCTCTGGAAATCCCATCTGGGAATGAAGACACCTGGTGAGGCAGGCGTCATCGTGTCTGTACTTTCACTCATCCCTTGGTGCTGTTTTCCATAAAAATGCTGTAATTCACCACAACAGCCTCAGCCAATTTCCGCACACCAGGATTCCACCGTTTGCCCACAAAACGATAAAGTATCTTGTCCACACCATTGTGTCCCAAAGAGTGGATCTGTGGCAGCTCTGTCAGCCAGATCATTACCTTTACTTTCTTCTGTAAATATTTTTTCCATGAGCTTTCATTTTCAAAATCGCAACCTGTCCAGGTAACTGGAGAGCATTCGGTAGAGTCATCATTCTTCGCAGGAGCTCCCAGTGATGTCATGAATCCTCTGTTTTTCCAAATTTTTCCAAAATCATGGTTAACACTGAAAACATATCGAGAGTCTGTGTGGATATGAGTTGTTTTTCCTTCAGCCTGTTTGCATGCTTCTGTCAAAGCCACCATTTACACCTGTGCTCATGTTCCTGCAGTTAACGTGCCTGTCACTATCACATTGTGCATTGTAGTAACTGTCCAGCCTGCCTTCCTCACACCCTCCTCCACAGTGCTTGAACCGTCTGTGTAGAAGATAAACACAGAGTTTTCCAACGGATGACTCTTAACTTCTTATGGTATAGGGGACGCTTGCGTCCCACTTGGCCAAAAGCCAGGGAAAATGCAGCGCGGCAAATTCAAATAAAATTATATAAAAATCGAACTTTCATTAAATCACACATGTAAGATGCTAAATTAAAGCTACACAGATTTTAAAAAAGCTTTTCGGCGAAAGTATAAGCTATTATCTGATGATAGCACAACAGTAAACAAAGAGGGTAGCATATTTCAACCCTGCAGGCGCTACACAAAAAGCAGAAATAAAATATAAAACATGCCTTACTTTTGATGAGCTTCTTTTGTTGGCACTCCAATATGTCCCATAAACATCACAATTGGTCCTTTTGTTCGATTAATTCCGTCCACATACAGTGGGGCAAAAAAGTATTTAGTCAGCCACCAATTGTGCATGTTCTCCCACTTAAAAAGATGAGAGAGGCCTGTAATTTCCATCATAGGTACACTTCAACTATGACAGACAAAATGAGAAAAAAAAATCCAGAAAATCACATTGTAGGAGTTTTTATGAATTTATTTGCAAATTTTGGTGGAAAATAAGTGTGAGGGGGGGAGCTATCTCAGAGATAAAACAAAACATGAATATGTATGAGGTGATTCCACGCAAACAACCGTCAAAATCATCATTTGTTTTCGTATGGAAGGCCGTTCAGGTCTTTAGAGTGTCAAAATCATCATTTTTTTCGTATGGAAGGCCGTTCAGGTCTTTAGAGTGTCAAAATGAACACGTCAAATTAACTTTTATTTTAACACTTCAAAAAACGAAATGTTATTATATAATGATGTGTGCACCGAAGTGGCAAGGCAAGCACCACCACTACGGTCAGTAGCGACGCTGTAATAAGAGACAAAGATGTTGCTAATAGCCCATTATTTGTTTGCCCGAATGGCAAAACGGCAGTGAGCATTTGAATAAAGATCTAACAAACAGGATTAAAAATAATACCTAGGATAGGATAAGTAATCCCTCTCACCCCCCCCCTTTAAGATTTAGATGCACTATTGTAAAGTGACTGTTCCACTGGATGTCATAAGGTGAATGCGCCAATTTGTAAGTCGCTCTGGATAAGAGCGTCTGCTAAATGACTTAAATGTAAATGTAAATATAAATGTAATTGCTATGTAGTTGTCACGCCCTGACCTTAGTTATCTTTGTTTTCTTTATTATTTTTGGTTAGGTCAGGGTCTGACGAGGGTGGGTATGTGTGTTTTTGTCCTGTCTAGGTTTTATTTGTATATTTGTGGGGTTTTGGCATGTCTAGGTAAATGTAGGTCTATGGTGGCCTGAATTTGTTCCCAATCAGAGACAGCTGTTTATCGTTGTCTCTGATTGGGGATCCTATTTAGGTTGCCATTTTCCATGTTGGTTATTGTCTATGTGTAGTTGCATGTCAGCACCCGTTGTTATATAGCGTCACGTTCGTTTCGTTAGTTTGTTCAGTGTTTCGTTCTTTAAATAAATACTGTTGTTATGTTCGTTTTGTTTCTTTGTTTAGAAGCATGTATTCATCTCACGCTGGTCTCCTTGTTACGACGAACGTGACAGTAGTCCAACATCTTCCCGGACAGAGGAGAAAGGATGATGGTCCTGTTGCCAGCCAGCTATGGACAACAGTAGTGAGAGTTTGTGGTGCAGACTTAGACTCTCTCCTCTCCACCTGGTAGGAGCGGCCTGCCTTGTTAGTGATAGGGGAAAGTGTGAGGTCAAAAGAGGAAAGGAAAGAAAGGAATCGAAGTCAGACGTTGTGAGATTGAAGTCACCCAGTAAAATGAGCTAATCAAGGTGTCAAGTTGATTGAGGAACTCTCCAGGGGCACCTGGCGGGCGATAGATGACAACAATGTTAAGCTTGAAAAAATATGAAAATAGCTTCAATAAACTTCAATAAACTCGGACAGTTATTTTTTTGTTGTTGATATTTAGAAAGTTTGCATAGAAAATAGATGTGACATTTGCCTCCTGCGGTTTGTTTCCGTTTTTCTTCTGTGCCTAATTTACTAATCTGACGTCTCTATGCTCGCAAAAACCTTTCAGATTCCTAGCGATTCCACCAGCTGTGTCGATTTCCCGCAGCTCTGACACTCTGCAATCCATGCTAACACATTTAGCTATCGGCATGTATTTTAGCTACAACATGTTAGCTACTATATGTCCTCTCTCTAACCATTGGCTTGCAGTTAATTCAAGATGGCACATGTGGGTTGGCCGCGCCTCTAACCACACCCATACCTGCAGCCTTAAAGGCCTACTGCATAGTTGGCACTATCACCACCACTGCTGTCATGGTAAAGTACATCAAAGCATTCTTTTCATTCATCATCTCCTTTCTTTTAGGGGTTTCATTTCATTTTTCAAGTTATGCTTTCATTGGTTAATGTATGTTACACTGTTGTTTCCTCCGTTTGGTGGATACAGTATCCTCTAAAGTACACTTGCTTTCAGCAAAACATTTCATCAAATGACCTTCATTTTTCTCTCCCTCCCCCAGTTAGTAATAGCAGACACTTTGCCTCTCCGTCCACTCTAGTTATGGCGCTGAGGATTTGCAGGGGTAATTAGAATAGGGCTGCATCGCAAATGGCACCTTATTCCCTATGTGCACTGGTCAAAAGTAGTGCACTACATAGGGAATAGGGTGACATATTGTACGCAACCTTAGTCCTTCCTTCATTTACTAGCCCAGCGTTCTGCAAGATGATCCAGCATGGGATCTGTTCTGACCCATTTTTACATAACGCCTAATGATAGAATATGTCTGGCATGTTTTCCTCCCTCTGTCTCTGTCTCCATCCCTCTTCTCTCCTCTCCATTCCTTTCTTCCTTCGAGAGGAGAGGAGAGGAGGAGGATGGAGAGAGGGAAGAGGAGAAGGAGAGAGGTGGAGAGAAGGGAAGGAGGGGGCGGGAAGGGGATAGAAGGAGGGAGGGAGGAGGAATGGAGGGAGGGAGGAGGAATGGAGGGAGGGAGGTAGGAATGGACGGAGGGAAGAGGAATAGAGGGAGGAGAGAAGGAGGGAGGGAGGAGGAATGGAGGGAATGCTGCTGGCCTAGCCATTGCATGTCTACATCAGTGAAATGTTACTGTTACCAGTTGTGACAGTAATCTAATGCCTAACAGGCTTGTGCGTGCTTTACTCACCAACAGGAAGACAGAGAGGGGGAAAAGATGACCATTCATTTTAACAGATGATTTCATCCGCTGAATCTTAAGTCTAAGATGAAACCAGGGAAAAAGGCTAGCAAACTGACTCATACATAAGACACAACAACATAGAGAATTTAGTCGTAATTCATTGAACCTATAGGGGTCATCAATCATTTATCAATTAGATCACTGACTCTCTTAATCAATTCTAATAGAAGTCTTAGATTGATAGGAGATCATTTTTCAATACTAATTTCAGATTGAAAAAAAGCTGTCGTAGACTAATATAGGAAATAATTATTCAACCAATCATATCCCATAACCAACATAATGGCCTGATATGGTCTGATATTCTGATATCAAAATCCTCCTGATATCAATACATCCAGATGTCAATACATCCTGATATCAATACATCCTGATATCAATACCTCCTGATATCAATACCTCCTGATATCAATACCTCCTGATATCAATACCTCCTGATATCAATACCTCCCTCCTGATACCAATACCTCCTGATATCAATACCTCCTGATATCAATACCTCCTGATATCAATACCTCCCTCCTGATATCAATACCTCCTGATATCAATACCTCCAGATGTCAATACATCCTGATATCAATACCTCCCTCCTGATATCAATACCTCCCTCCTGATATCAATACCTCCCTCCTGATATCAATACCTCCTGATATCAATACCTCCCTCCTGATATCAATACCTCCTGATATCAATACCTCCAGATGTCAATACATCCTGATATCAATACCTCCCTCCTGATATCAATACCTCCCTCCTGATATCAATACCTCCCTCCTGATATCAATACCTCCTGATATCAATACCTCCCTCCTGATATCAATACCTCCTGATATCAATACATCCAGATGTCAATACATCCTGATATCAATACCTCCTGATATCAATACCTCCAGATATCAATACCTCCTGATATCAATACCTCCTGATATCAATACCTCCAGATATCAATACCTCCTGATATCAATACCTCCTGATATCAATACCTCCTGATATCAATACCTCCCTCCTGATATCAATATCTCCCTCCTGATATCAATATCTCCTGATATCAATACCTCCTGATATCAATACCTCCTGATATCAATACCTCCTGATATCAATACCTCCCTCCTGATATCAATACCTCCCTCCTGATATCAATACCTCCCTCCTGATATCAATACCTCCCTCCTGATATCAATACCTCCTGATATCAATACCTCCTGATATCAATACCTCCTGATATCAATACCTCCCTCATGATATCAATACCTCCCTCCTGATATCAATACCTCCTGATATCAATACCTCCCTCCTGATATTAATACATCCTGATATCAATACCTCCCTCCTGATATCAATACCTCCCTCCTGATATCAATACATCCTGATATCAATACCTCCCTCCTGATATCAATACCTCCCTCCTGATATCAATACCTCCCTCCTGATATCAATACCTCCCTCCTGATATCAATACCTCCCTCCTGATATCAATACCTCCTGATATCAATACCTCCCTCCTGATATCAATACATCCTGATATCAATACCTCCCTCCTGATATCAATACCTCCCTCCTGATATCTATACCTCCTGATATCAATACCTCCCTCCTGATATCAATACCTCCCTCCTGATATCAATACCTCCCTCCTGATATCAATACCTCCCTCCTGATATCAATACCTCCTGATATCAATACCTCCTGATATCAATACCTCCCTCCTGATATCAATACATCCTGATATCAATACCTCCCTCCTGATATCAATACCTCCCTCCTGATATCAATACATCCTGATATCAATACCTCCCTCCTGATATCAATACCTCCCTCCTGATATCAATACCTCCTGATATCAATACCTCCTGATATCAATACCTCCTGATATCAATACCTCCCTCCTGATATCAATACCTCCCTCCTGATATCAATACCTCCTGATATCAATACCTCCCTCCTGATATCAATACATCCTGATATCAATACTCCCTCCTGATATCAATACCTCCTGATATCAATACCTCCCTCCTGATATCAATACCTCCCTCCTGATATCAATACCTCCTGATATCAATACCTCCCTCCTGATATCAATACCTCCCTCCTGATATCAATACATCCTGATATCAATACCTCCCTCCTGATATCAATACCTCCCTCCTGATATCAATACCTCCTGATATCAATACCTCCTGATATCAATACCTCCCTCCTGATATCAATACCTCCCTCCTGATATCAATACCTCCTGATATCAATACATCCAGATATCAATACCTCCTGATATCAATACCTCCTGATATCAATACCTCCTGATATCAATACCTCCTGATATCAATACATCATGATATCAATACCTCCTGATATCAATACCTCCCTCCTGATGTCAATACCTCCTGATATCAATACCTCCTGATATCAATACCTCCTGATATCAATACCTCCTGATATCAATACATCCAGATGTCAATACCTCCTGATATCAATACCTCCCTCCTGATATCAATACCTCCTGATATCAATACCTCCTGATATCAATACCTCCCTCCTGATATCAATACATCCTGATATCAATACCTCCCTCCTGATATCAATACCTCCCTCCTGATATCAATACATCCTGATATCAATACCTCCCTCCTGATATCAATACCCCCCTCCTGATATCAATACCTCCTGATATCAATACCTCCTGATATCAATACCTCCTGATATCAATACCTCCCTCCTGATATCAATACCTCCCTCCTGATATCAATACCTCCTGATATCAATACCTCCCTCCTGATATCAATACATCCTGATATCAATACTCCCTCCTGATATCAATACCTCCTGATATCAATACCTCCCTCCTGATATCAATACCTCCCTCCTGATATCAATACCTCCCTCCTGATATCAATACCTCCCTCCTGATATCAATACATCCTGATATCAATACCTCCCTCCTGATATCAATACCTCCCTCCTGATATCAATACCTCCTGATATGAATACCTCCTGATATCAATACCTCCTGATATCAATACCTCCTGATATCAATACCTCCCTCCTGATATCAATACCTCCCTCCTGATATCAATACCTCCTGATATCAATACATCCAGATATCAATACCTCCTGATATCAATACCTCCTGATATCAATACCTCCTGATATCAATACCTCCTGATATCAATACATCATGATATCAATACCTCCTGATATCAATACCTCCCTCCTGATGTCAATACCTCCTGATATCAATACCTCCTGATATCAATACCTCCTGATATCAATACCTCCTGATATCAATACATCCAGATGTCAATACCTCCTGATATCAATACCTCCCTCCTGATATCAATACCTCCTGATATCAATACCTCCTGATATCAATACATCCAGATGTCAATACCTCCTGATATCAATACCTCCCTCCTGATATCAATACCTCCTGATATCAATACCTCCTGATGTCAATACCTCCTGATATCAATACCTCCTGATATCAATACCTCCTGATATCAATACCTCCTGATATCAATACCTCCTGATATCAATACATCCTGATATCAATACCTCCTGATATCAATACCTCCTGATATCAATACCTCCTGATATCAATACATCCAGATATCAATACCTCCTGATATCAATACCTCCTGATATCAATACATCCTGATATCAATACCTCCTGATGTCAATACCTCCTGATATCAATACCTCCTGATATCAATACCTCCTGATATCAATACCTCCTGATATCAATACATCCTGATATCAATACCTCCTGATATCAATACCTCATGATATCAATACCTCATGATATCAATACATCCAGATATCAATACCTCCTGATATCAATACCTCCTGATATCAATACCTCCTGATATCAATACATCCTGATATCAATACCTCCATATATATACCTCTTGATATCAATACCTCCCTCCTGATGTCAATACCTCCCTCCTGATGTCAATACCTCCTGATATCAATACCTCCCCCCTGATATCAATACCTCCCTCCTGATATCAATACCTCCTGATATCAATACCTCCTGATATCAATACCTCCTGATATCAATACCTCCTGATATCAATACCTCCTGATATCAATACCTCCCTCCTGATATCAATACTTCCTGATATCAATACCTACCTCCTGATATCAATACATCCTGATATCAATACATCCTGATATCAATACATCCTGATATCAATACATCCAGATGTCAATAACTCCAGATATCAATACCCCCTGATATCAATACCTCCCTCCCGATATCAATACCTCCTGATATCAATACCTCCCCCCTGATATCAATACCTCCCTCCTGATATCAATACCTCCCCCTGATATCAATACCTCCCTCCTGATATCAATACCTCCTGATATCAATACATCCTGATATCAATACCTCCTGATATCAATACCTCCCTCCTGATATCAATACCTCCCTCCTGATATCAATACCTCCTGATATCAATACCTCCTGATATCAATACCTCCTGATATCAATACCTCCTGATATCAATACCTCCCTCCTGATATCAATACCTCCCTCCTGATATCAATACCTCCTGATATCAATACATCCAGATATCAATACCTCCTGATATCAATACCTCCTGATATCAATACCTCCTGATATCAATACCTCCTGATATCAATACATCATGATATCAATACCTCCTGATATCAATACCTCCCTCCTGATGTCAATACCTCCTGATATCAATACCTCCTGATATCAATACCTCCTGATATCAATACATCCAGATGTCAATACCTCCTGATATCAATACCTCCCTCCTGATATCAATACCTCCTGATATCAATACCTCCTGATATCAATACCTCCCTTCTGATATCAATACATCCTGATATCAATACCTCCCTCCTGATATCAATACATCCCTCCTGATATCAATACATCCTGATATCAATACCTCCCTCCTGATATCAATACCTCCCTCCTGATATCAATACCTCCTGATATCAATACCTCCTGATATCAATACCTCCTGATCTCAATACCTCCTTCCTGATATCAATACCTCCCTCCTGATATCAATACCTCCTGATATCAATACCTCCCTCCTGATATCAATACATCCTGATATCAATACTCCCTCCTGATATCAATACCTCCTGATATCAATACCTCCCTCCTGATATCAATACCTCCCTCCTGATATCAATACCTCCTGATATCAATACCTCCCTCCTGATATCAATACCTCCCTCCTGATATCAATACATCCTGATATCAATACCTCCCTCCTGATATCAATACCTCCCTCCTGATATCAATACCTCCTGATATCAATACCTCCTGATATCAATACATCATGATATCAATACCTCCTGATATCAATACCTCCCTCCTGATATCAATACCTCCCTCCTGATATCAATACCTCCTGATATCAATACCTCCTGATATCAATACCTCCTGATATCAATACATCCAGATGTCAATACCTCCTGATATCAATACCTCCCTCCTGATATCAATACCTCCTGATATCAATACCTCCTGATATCAATACATCCAGATGTCAATACCTCCTGATATCAATACTCCCTCCTGATATCAATACCTCCTGATATCAATACCTCCCTCCTGATATCAATACCTCCCTCCTGATATCAATACATCCAGATATCAATACCTCCTGATATCAATACCTCCTGATATCAATACCTCCTGATATCAATACCTCCTGATATCAATACATCATGATATCAATACCTCCTGATATCAATACCTCCCTCCTGATGTCAATACCTCCTGATATCAATACCTCCTGATATCAATACCTCCTGATATCAATACCTCCTGATATCAATACATCCAGATGTCAATACCTCCTGATATCAATACCTCCCTCCTGATATCAATACCTCCTGATATCAATACCTCCTGATATCAATACATCCAGATGTCAATACCTCCTGATATCAATACCTCCCTCCTGATATCAATACCTCCTGATATCAATACCTCCTGATGTCAATACCTCCTGATATCAATACCTCCTGATATCAATACCTCCTGATATCAATACCTCCTGATATCAATACCTCCTGATATCAATACATCCTGATATCAATACCTCCTGATATCAATACCTCCTGATATCAATACCTCCTGATATCAATACCTCCTGATATCAATACATCCAGATATCAATACCTCCTGATATCAATACCTCCTGATATCAATACATCCTGATATCAATACCTCCTGATGTCAATACCTCCTGATATCAATACCTCCTGATATCAATACCTCCTGATATCAATACCTCCTGATATCAATACATCCTGATATCAATACCTCCTGATATCAATACCTCCTGATATCAATACCTCCTGATATCAATACCTCATGATATCAATACATCCAGATATCAATACCTCCTGATATCAATACATCCTGATATCAATACCTCCTGATATCAATACCTCTTGATATCAATACCTCCCTCCTGATGTCAATACCTCCCTCCTGATGTCAATACCTCCTGATATCAATACCTCCCCCCTGATATCAATACCTCCCTCCTGATATCAATACCTCCTGATATCAATACCTCCTGATATCAATACCTCCTGATATCAATACCTCCTGATATCAATACCTCCTGATATCAATACCTCCCTCCTGATATCAATACTTCCTGATATCAATACCTACCTCCTGATATCAATACATCCTGATATCAATACATCCTGATATCAATACATCCTGATATCAATACATCCAGATGTCAATAACTCCAGATATCAATACCCCCTGATATCAATACCTCCCTCCCGATATCAATACCTCCTGATATCAATACCTCCCTCCTGATATCAATACCTCCCTCCTGTTATCAATACATCCAGATGTCAATACATCCTGATATCAAAACCTCCTGATATCAATACCTCACTCCTGATATCAATACCTCCTGATATCAATACCTCCTGATATCAATACCTCCTGATATCAATACCTCCTGATATCAATACCTCCTGATATCAATACCTCCTGATATCAATACCTCCTGATATCAATACCTCCTGATATCAATACCTCCCTCCTGATATCAATACCTCCCCCCTGATATCAATACCTCCCCCCTGATATCAATACCTCCCCCCTGATATCAATACCTCCCTCCTGATATCAATACCTCCCCCTGATATCAATACCTCCCTCCTGATATCAATACCTCCTGATATCAATACATCCTGATATCAATACCTCCTGATATCAATACCTCCCTCCTGATATCAATACATCCTGATATCAATACCTCCCCCCTGATATCAATACATCCTGATATCAATACATCCTGATATCAATACCTCCTGATATCAATACCTCCTGATATCAATACCTCCCTCCTGATATCAATACATCCTGATATAAATACATCCTGATATCAATACCTCCTGATATCAATACCTCCTGATATCAATACCTCCAGATATCAATACCTCCTGATATCAATACCTCCTGACATCAATACCTCCAGATATCAATACATCCTGATATCAATACCTCCTGATATCAATACATCCTGATATCAATACATCCTGATATCAATACATCCTGATATCAATACATCCAGATATCAATACATCCAGATATCAATACCTCCTGATGTCAATACCTCCTGATGTCAATACCTCCTGATGTCAATACATCCTGATATCAATACCTCCTGATATCAATACCTCCTGATATCAATACCTCCAGATATCAATACATCCAGATATCAATACCTCCTGATGTCAATACCTCCTGATGTCAATACCTCCTGATATCAATACCTCCTGATATCAATACCTCCTGATATCAATACATCCAGATATCAATACATCCAGATATCAATACCTCCTGATATCAATACCTCCTTATATCAATACCTCCTGATATCAATACCTCCCTCCTGATATCAATACCTCCCTCCTGATATCAATACCTCCTGATATCAATACCTCCTGATATCAATACCTCCTGATATCAATACTTCCCTCCTGATATCAATACCTCCTGATGTCAATACCTCCTGATATCAATACCTCCTGATATCAATACCTCCTGATATCAATACCTCCCTCCTGATATCAATACATCCTGATATCAATACCTCCCTCCTGATATCAATACCTCCTGATATCAATACCTCCTGATATCAATACCTTCTGATATCAATACCTCCTGATATCAATACCTCCCTCCTGATATCAATACCTCCCTCCTGATATCAATACCTCCTGATATCAATACCTCCTGATATCAATACCTCCTGATATCAATACCTCCCTCCTGATATCAATACCTCCTGATATCAATACCTCCCTCCTGATATCAATACATCCTGATATCAATACCTCCCTCCTGATATCAATACCTCCCTCCTCGCTTGACCCTATCCCCTCCTCTCTTCTCCAGACCATTTCCGGAGACCTTCTCCCTTACCTCACCTCGCTCATCAACTTATCCCTGACCGCTGGCTACGTCCCTTCCGTCTTCAAGAGAGCGAGAGTTGCACCCCTTCTGAAAAAACCTACACTCGATCCCTCCGATGTCAACAACTACAGACCAGTATCCCTTCTTTCTTTTCTCTCCAAAACTCTTGAACGTGCCGTCCTTGGTCAGCTCTCCCGCTATCTCTCTCAGAATGACCTTCTTGATCCAAATCAGTCAGGTTTCAAGACTAGTCATTCAACTGAGACTGCTCTTCTCTGTATCACGGAGGCGCTCCGCACCGCTAAAGCTAACTCTCTCTCCTCTGCTCTCATCCTTCTAGACCTATCGGCTGCCTTCGATACTGTGAACCATCAGATACTCCTCTCCACCCTCTCCGAGTTGGGCATCTCCGGCGTGGCCCACGCTTGGATTGCGTCCTACCTGACAGGT
>NC_060190.1:80974615-80982115 GCF_021184085.1 Oncorhynchus gorbuscha
CAGGACATTGTATAGATAGGTAGGTACAGGACATTGTATAGATAGGTAGGTACAGGACATAGTATAGATAAGTAGGTACAGGACATTGTATAATAGGTAGGTACAGGACATTGTATAATAGGTAGGTACAGGACATTGTATAATAGGTAGGTACAGGACATTGTGGAAGTGCTCTTCATCGCTCTACATCTATATTGGGCTTGTCAAGAACACTCCTCAACCATGAAGTTACTGTACATACAGCAGCCTGCAGGAGCCACTCAATGTCCTGCCAAGTACACACACACACACACACACACACACACACACACACACACACACACACACACACACACACACACACACACACACACACACACACACACACACACACACACACACACACACACACACTTTACTGTCCAGGACAGCAATGGAGCTGTAAAGAGAACAGAACTGAGACCAGGCTTTACTGTCCACACTGTACTTTATGGTTGTGTTAATGAATATTTACTGTTATTGTTGTGACAATGAATATTTACTGTTATTGTTGTGATCATGTAGATGTAGGGTTATTGACGTAGATTGACTGTTATTGTTGTGATAATGAATATTTACTGTTATTGTTGTGATAATGAATACTTGAAGTCCTCTTTTATAGCCTAAAGGTGAGAATTAGATAATCACATCACAATATGTAGTCCATAAAGTCCAGAACACCTCTGGGACTAAATCTCCATGATATGAATCTAATTTCACACATGAGCTGAAGTGTGTGTGTGTGTGTGTGTGTGTGTGTGTGTGTGTGTGTGTGTGTGTGTGTGTGTGTGTGTGTGTGTGTGTGTGTGTGTGTGTGTGTGTGTGTGTGCGTGTGTTTGTGTGTGTGTTTGTGTGTGTGTGTGTTTCTTCAGTGTGTACATCACTACCTCGATTATATACAGCCTACAATTCCTCTCACTCTAAAATGCCAGGGTTTTGCAAAATACATTTCAACAGGGCCGCTAAATGCTGTCTAAATATTCTGGAGGATTTTAAAAGTCTTTGAGTTAATACCATTGAAAGGGCAAACATCAGTGTCTAATCTGCATATAATACTAAACCAATTTTATAAACGTACAAATTCATGTCTTGTCTTGACACACCTTCTGTTAAACGGAAAGGGAGTTTCAGATCAGAGCTCAGACAGTGACATTACAGGACACCCCCCCCGCCCGCGCAGCTTATGAGAATTGGGGGCCCTTGCGCCTGTCATCAATGTCTATTTGTTTTCCATTTAATAGATCGTTTCAAACAGCATCCCTCCAAATACTCTTTCATAAACCTTTTTAATTTCCAAATGTACTAGGAAGCTAAGTGTTTCTTTCTTGGGCTTCAGGAAAGTGACAGAATGCTGTGGTCAAGACAACTATGGTGCCAGTATGCTGTGGTCAAGACAACTATGGTGCCAGAATGCTGTGGTTAAGACAACTATGGTGCCAGAATGCTGTGGTAAAGGCTAAAATAGTGACGGCATGAGGTGCTCAAGACTATTATTGTGCCAGTATGCTGTGGTAAATGCTGCTATTGTGCCAGTATGCAGTGGTAAATGCTGCTATTGTGCCAGTATGCTGTGGTAAATGCTGCTATTGTGCCAGTATGCTGTGGTAAATGCTGATATTGTGCCAGTATGCTGTGGTAAATGCTGCTATTGTGCCAGTATGCAGTGATAAATGCTGCTATTGTGCCAGTATGCTGTGGTAAATGCTGCTATTGTGCCAGTAAATAAGATCTGGTGCAACCAATTACCTTCAGAAGTTACATAATTAGTTAAATAAAGTCCACCTGTGTGCAATCTAAGTGTCACATTATCTGTCACATGATCTCAGTATATATACACCAGCACTATGAAGACCAAGGAGCTCTTGTTGTTGAGAAGTTGTTGAGAAGTACAGATCAGAGTTGGGTTATAAAAATATATCAGAAACTTAGAACATCCCACGGAGCACCATTAAATCCAATTTTTTTAAAGAATATGGCACCACAACAAACCTGCCAAAAGAGGGGAGCCCACCAAAACCAAAAGGCAACAAAAAGACAAAAGAAAACTCTGAAGGAGCTGCAAAGCTCCACAGCGGAGACTGGAGTATCTGTCCATAGGACCACTTTAAGCCATACACTCCACAGAGCTGGCCATAAAAAAGCCATTGCTAAAAGAAAAAAGTAAACAAACACATTTGGTGTTCGCCAACAGGCATATGGGACACCCAAAACATGTGGAAGAAGATACTCTGGTCAGATGAGAATAAAATGGAGCTTTTTGGCCATCAAGGAAAATGCCATGTCTGGAGCAAACCCAACACCTCTCATCACCCCGAGAACAACATCCCCAAAGTGAAGCATGGTGGTGGCAGCGTGTTGTTCATTGGCAGGGAAATTGTTCAGAATTGAAGGAATGATGGATGGCTCTAAATACAGGGACATTCTTGAGGGAAATCAGTCTTCCAGAGATTTGAGACTGGGAAGGAGGTTCACCTTACAGCTGGACAATGACCCTAAGCATACTGCTAAAGCAACACTCGAGTGGTTTAAGGGGAAATAGTTAAATGTCTTGGAATGGCCTAGTCAAAGCCCAGACCTCAATCCAATTGAGAATCTATGGTATGACTTAAAAATTCCTGTACACCAGCGGAACCCATACAACTTGAAGGAGCTGGAGCAGTTTTGCCTTGAAGAAAGCAAAAATCCCAGTGGCTAGATGTGTCAAGCTTATAGAGACATACCCTAAGAGCCTTGCAGCTGTGTTTATTTTTACAGGGACAGTGTACATTAATCAACGTTTAAGTAAAAGTGCCGGTTTTAGCCAGCCGGCTAATTTTCAACCGCAGTCCCTAGGAAGGTTATTAAAACAATTACAATACAGACAATAGCAAGATAGGACAAGCAAGACTTAGCATACAGACAGAGCAACATAGGACAAGCAAGACTTAGCATACAGACAGAGCAACATAGGACAAGCAAGACTTAGCATACAGACAGAGCAACATAGGACAAGCAAGACTTACCATACAGACAATAGCAAGATAGGACAAGCAAGACTTAGCATACAGACAGAGCAACATAGGACAAGCAAGACTTAGCATACAGACAGAGCAAGATAGGACAAGCAAGACTTAGCATACAGACAGCGCAAGAGAGGACAAGCAAGACTTAGCATACAGACAGAGCAACATAGGACAAGCAAGACTTAGCATACAGACAGAGCAACATAGGACAAGCAAGACTTAGCATACAGACAGAGCAACATAGGACAAGCAAGACTTAGCATACAGACAGAGCAACATAGGACAAGCAAGACTTAGCATACAGACAGAGCAACATAGGACAAGCAAGACTTAGCATACAGACAGAGCAACATAGGACAAGCAAGACTTAGCATACAGACAGAGCAACATAGGACAAGCAAGACTTAGCATACAGACAGAGCAACATAGGACAAGCAATACTTAGCATACAGACAGAGCAACATAGGACAAGCAAGACTTAGCATACAGACAATAGCAAGATAGGACAAGCAAGACTTAGCATACAGACAATATCAAGATAGGACAAGCAAGACTTAGCATACAGACAGAGCAACACAGAACAAATAAGCAGAAAGACAAAATTCATAAAAGCAACAAAGTGTTTCCACACCTCACAAGCTACAGACAACAGACAACATGGAAAGCGTTAACACACAGCTAGGGACCATGTTCACAAATCTGATTGACCTTTAGCCATGTATTCATGCATTTTGTGAAAGTGTGATAGGTGGTGCAGTTGTGTGTGTCTGATGGCAGTGTATTCCAGACATGGGAAGCTCTCACAGAGAAAGCGGATTTACTAAAGGTGCTTTTCCTTAAGGGAACTATACAGTCACCTCTCATGGCAGACCTTGTGGATCTGCTGCCATATGTTTGGGTTTTCTGTTTAACAAAAGTACTGAGTGGAGGGGGAGGAGCCAGGCCATTTAGGATCTTGAATACAAGACATGCAGTGTATTGCACAAGATTTTCCCAACTCAGGAGCTCATGCTTTCTGAGGATGTAACAGTGATGATGGCTATTGGGCTTCCTATCAAGCACTTTGAGAATCACCTTTTTCGCATGCTTTTTTAGAGAGATTGGAACCAAGTATGATGCACCCAGCCCTAGTACTCTGAGAACTCTTGTTGATCCCGGTGGACTCTCTTGTGGAATTCTGTTTTTTTGTCCTTGTTTGTTTGTTTTTTGAGTATCTTTTGAGGCTTTTTGTGCTTTACCTTCCACCTTGTGGATTTACCTTTTTTGTCTTGGAGGATTACCTTTGTTCTTGTAGGATTCCTTTTGAGGTTGTGGAGTTACATGTTTTCCTGAAGAACTTCACTTTTTACTTCATTAAATACACCGTCTCAAGTACTGCTGTGTCTGCCTCATCTTCTGGGTTCTGCCGACTATTCGTGGCTCAGTTGGTTAAGTGACTGTTTCTCACTCCGGAGACCCGGGTTCGTAACCGGGTCCTGACAAATGGGGGATCAATTAAGGAAGACATCCTCTTCTGCAAACCACTGGAATCCAGGACAACAGGAGAGGATATTTTTAAAGTACTGGACAGGTTTGTGACATCAAATGGACTTTGGTTAAAGCAAGGCCCCTGAACTCTTGTGTATTTTCTGCATTTTGCAATGATATGGGCAGCGAACATGTAATGCTTTTACAACATACAGAAGAAGTGCGCTCGTTATCACTGGGCAAACTATTGGCGCATTTAAAAAAAAATGATAGACGAGCTTAAAGTTTTCTTTACTGACAATAATTTGCACTTGTCTGACCGCTTGATGACGAGTATCTCACACGACTAGCCTGTCTGGGTTTCTCACCTGAATGATCTGAATCTAGGATTACAGGGACTCTCTGCAACCATATTCAATGTGTGGGACAACATTTAGGTTATGATTAATTAGAAGGACAACACACAGGTCTTTCCATCATTGTATGATTGTTTTGTGTGCAAATGAACTCAAGCTTACGGATGTCAAATGTGATATAGCGAAGCACCTGAGTGAGCTGGGTACGCAATTACCCAGACACAAACAACTGGATTCGTTATCCCTTTCATGCCCTGCCTCCAGTCCACGTACAGATATCTGAACAAGAGAGTCTCTTCAAAACTGCAGCAAGCGGTTTGTGAGAAATTAATTTAAATCAGAAGCCACTGCCAGATTTCTGGATTGGGCTGCGCTCAGAGTATCCTGCCTTGGCAAATCACGCTTGTGAGAGTGGATACTTTGCGCACAGACTGTGCGTGGAAAATTATTTAAGACTGAGACTCTCTCCAACACAATCCAACATTGCAGAGTTGTGTGCATCCTTTCAAGCACACCCTTCTCATTAACCTGTGGTGAGTTATTCACAATTTTTGATGAACAAATAAGGTTTCACATGTAAGATGGCTAAATAAAGAGCAAAATTATTGATTATTATTATATTATTATTTGTGGTCCTATAAGAGCTCTTTGTCACTTCCCACGAGCCGGGTTGTGACAAAAACTCACACTCTCTCCTCATTCTCTTTTAATACATGTATCGTATAGCGTGTGTGTGGCAGGCTTACAATGATGGTGAAAAACAACATTTGACCCTGGTGCTTAGAGGGGGTACAGCTGGAGGTTGAATGTTTGAAGGGGTACACGGGACTATAACAAGTTTGGGAACCACTGTTGTAGAGCATGAACCTGCAGGAGCGAGTCACTGCTTTGATGATTTCAGAGAACGACAGTCCAGGGTCACACCAAGGTTCTTTGCACTTTAGTGTGTAGTTGTCAACTGTCTTAAATTAGAACAATGATAGGCGAGACCATGTGAGGATCAATCATGGAGACTCAATCATGGAGACTCAATCATGGACACTCTTACTGACAGTTGTGGCTGCTTTGTGTGATGTATTGTTGTCTCCACCTTCTTGCCCTTTGTGGTGTTGTCTGTGCCCAATAATGTTTGTACCATGTTGTGTTGTTACCATGTTGTTTTTATCTTGTGTTGCTGCCTTGCTATGTTGTTGTCTTAGGTCTCTCTTTACATAGTGTTACGTTGTCTCTATTGTCGTGATGTGATGTTTTGTCCTATATATATATATATATATATATATATATATATATATATATATATATATATATATATATATATATATATATATATATATATATATATATATATTTTATCCCAGCCTCCATCCCCGCAAAAGGCCATAATTTTAAGTAAGAATTTGTTCTTAACCTTTTTTCCTAGTTAAATAAATGTAATTAAATAAATACATTTTTTTTAAAGAATATGACAAAGCCAAGTGACTGGGTGTATAGAGAGGGCCTAGAACCGAGCCCTGGGGGACACCAGTAGTGAGAGCATGTGGTGCAGACACAGATCTTCTCCACGTCACCTGGTAGGAGCGGTCAAGAATGTGCAGAGCCTGAGACGTCCAACCCTGAGAGGGTGGAGAGGAGGATCTGATAGAGCCTGAGACGTCCAACCCTGAGAGGGTGGAGAGGAGGATCTGATGAAGTCTGAGACGTCCAATCCTGAGAGGGTGGAGAGGAGGATCTGATGGTTCACGATGTCGAAGGCAGTGGATAGATCTAGGAGGATGAGAACAGAGAGAAAGTCAGCTTTTGCAGAGCGAGGAGCCTTCGTGACACAGAGGAGAATGGTCTCTGTTGAGTGACCTGTCTTGAAGCTATGACTGGTTAGGCTCAAGAAGAGGAGAGAGAGATAAGGAGAGAGTTTGTCAGAGACGGCACACTAAAGTGTTTTGGAAAGAAAACTACATTTTGAGTGTTTTTGACGTTAGAGGGGTGGAGTGTTGGTTTCTTGAGGAGGGAGTGACCCGGGGCATTTTATAGTCACAGGGGATCCAGCCAGTTGTCAGGGAGGAGTTGATGAGAGACGTGAGGAATAGGAGAAGGTTTCCAGAGATGGTCTGGAGAAGGGGGGATGGGGTCAAGTGGGCAGGTTGTAGGGCGATCAGACATCACTAGTCGCAGGATTTCATCTGGAGAGTGATGGGAGAAAGAGATCAAGGCGTAGGGTAGTTCTGTGTGAGTGGGACCAGAGGACTCAATAGGCTGAGTGAATGAGTGTGACCAGAGGACTCAATAGGCTGAGTGAATGAGGAGTGGATGTCGTCAACCTGTGTTTCAAAGTAGTCAATAAAGTTATATGCAGACAGGGAGCCTAATTCTCTCTCAGCCTGCCTCTTCTCTCAGCCTGCCTCTCTCTCTCTCAACCTGCCTCTCTCTCTCTCAGCCTGCCTTTCTCTCTCAGCCTGCCTCTCTCTCTCAGCCTGCCTCTCTCTCTCAGCCTGCCTCTCTCTCTCAGCCTGCCTCTCTCTCTCAGCCTGCCTCTCTCTCTCAGCCTGCCTCTCTCTCTCAGCCTGCCTCTCTCTCTCAGCCTGCCTCTCTCTCTCAGCCTGCCTCTCTCTCTGCCTTCATATGCAGCCAGTGGATACACAGTAATAATAATACTGTGTATA